>NW_008622402.1:0-8404 GCF_000691845.1 Merops nubicus | reverse complement strand
GTCCCAGTGACCCAAATCCATCCTAGTCTGAAGGGATATGACATTTCCTTAGCAAACTGCTTTGTTTGTATTTATTTTACATTGTATCCACTGATGGCACCAAATTGACTTACATGATATCTCTTTTCAAAGCAGAAAAATTCCACATTGACTAACAAAAGCAGTTTTGCTCACAGTGAAGATACACAGGTGTCATGCAGGGCTACTTTTGTCTTGCTGTTACATTAAAACAGAGTAACAAATACTTGCTATACCTTTCTACACTGATTTCATGGCATAATGTATATCAACATAAGGGAATAAGAGGAATACCCCACCTAGATGCCATTTATGTGCAAACAACCATTTTCTTACTTCAGCTTCCCACACCTGGCCAAACCCAAAGCTGTAGTTATTTTAACATCAGTTGCCCTTTCTTAGAGCAAAACCTTGCACAGTAAATGTGGTAAATGGCCAGGAATCTAAGCAGGTACTCCTGATGGAAAGGTACTTTATTGTGAAATATTGAAAGCAATCTTTGCTAGACAAAATTATCTACACAGTTTTCCTGTTTCCCTGAAAAATAAATGCTTTTAGGTTTTGATGCACAGTGAGTCCCTTTGGTTTGCAAATCTGTTGTTACTGTCTTTACAGAAGGTGTGGAAATTCTGAAAATTATATGGAAGGCTGCTGCCAGGCAAGCCGCCTTGCTGCTGCCCAAGGCAACGAGCAGCAGCCTTCAACGAAAGCAAATTGATTTAAAAATAAGTACTTTGGGTTTTCGTGGCAGACTCTCAACTAGAAAGAGCTCCACCAGTTTAAAGCATGGTTGAGACACTACCTACATTGTTGTGCTCTGAGGCAGAGTGCTGCAAAAGCCCCAATGATCCAGTGCCTTATATAGGGACATGTTTTATACTGAACCCAAAGCCATAGTGAACTGTGTTATTGTCCACTAACGACACACAGGATATTTGCCAAATGACACTTTGTAGAGACAGGTAGATGGATGGACTACAGCCCAGGAAGAGCAAACTTGTTTTGTTAATGGCAGAAGAGCAGTTCTTTAGTCCTATCTGTGTTAGGGTCAGATTCTGGCAGCCTTCTGGAGCTTTTGTAGTGCCTTACTCCTTCGGTAACTCAACTGCAATCCAGGAGAAAACGAGCATTATTCAATGCAGGTAAACAGAGCAGAACCTGGCCCTCAGTCAATAAGTGATTTGCAGAAAGGTCTTTTAAAAACCTGCTGTGAATGACTGTTTACTTGCCTTGAGGCAGCAAACAAAGACAGCCTCCAAATCCCACTATGGCAATTGGCAAGTGTAATCCTAGCCAGCCTATTTCAGTTCATTGCAAATACACTGTCCTAAGTGAAACGGGAATTTCAAGGAAGCAAAGTTAAAAGATGCTGGCAAATGAATCTCTGCTACAAAGGCTGAAGTGGAGAATTACAAATGAGCGATCCCTTTAGTTAGCCTGCTAAATTGGTGTGCAGGCCTGGAAAAAGAGAACAATGAACACCTCCTGACACCAGGCTGTTTGTCTGGTGAGTATCCCTCAGTGCAAATGTTGGTACTGTGTGAGTATTTTTTGTGTTTCTATAAAGTCCTAATGAGCTCCTTGGGTGAGAGTGAAACCCTTTGCTTTTTCACACTGTGCTCAAGACCCTTAAACTTCATGGGGTCAGGCCTAAAGAAAGGGTAATGGACCATGAGGTCCAGCTTAATAGACCCGATATTAACACAGCAGCAAGAATGTCACCAAATGCAAAGTTTAGGGCAGGCAATGAATGAAGTATTTGTTACACTTAAATAATATACAAAGATTATAACAGAGTAGTAGCACTATATCAATGTCATCCTGCGGGACTTTGAAAATCCCCCATGTATGAAATAACTTTGCAATGCATCCTTGTATTATAAACACCACAATTTACCTACGTGCCCTAAATGATTAATTACATTAATGTGTGTTAAACGTCACATCTAGCCAATAATATTCATCATAACTTCTCGTTAATCTTGGACCTTGAAAAACCTACATGTAAGAAAACCTCTCTAATCTATCAGATCGCAGGAAGAGAATATTTGCATATGGGAAGCAAAGAGTTTATTCATTCAGTAGATGAGATTCTAGTACTGGCAGATCAACAATTTTATAGGAAAGTGAATGAGGTTTGTCACTTTTAGTTTAGCCCTGAAATACTTATTTGTGCAAATAATGTTTTATCTGACTAATCGAGTGAATTGATAGCTCAGGCTAAAGTCAGGCTAAAGTATGAACCAATGTGGTACCTGAGCCTTCTTGACTCCAACATTCATTTTTATATGAAACAATGAAGTAGCATGTGCTAATGAAAGCCCTAATTAAAACAAAGGAATAAATACAGTTATTTAGGAACACCAGGAATCAACAGTTCAACAGCTTATTTAGTAATTATTTATCTTAACACTATATTTGGAATAGTGTTGTATTAAACTTTATTTGTACATAAGGAGCTTTTATTATTGTCTACACATTGTATTGTTAGAAGAATTAAAATGTAGATATAAATAGTGACTTGGTGAGCTTTCTGAAAGTGGCAAAAGGGCAGAGTTTACTTTCTCTTTCAATGGCTGAGAGCAAAATACTTTCCAATAACACACTTCAAGCAGCAGGTACTCTATGAGGATTGTATTCTGTCCCTTTGAAATAACGCCCCACACATGTGTGGTGCTTGAAATGGGAAACAAAAAAATGAAGCAAAACAAATATTGGCAATGTTAGTAATTATATCCAATTTGACAGAAGCAAAAAATAGGAGGGCTGATCTCTTCTCCTGGTGAACAAATGAAAACAGTGGAGCAGCATTGCCTTCTTTTCTGCCATAGGACAGTTGCAACAGGTTATCCAAAATACATATGTATGGTTTTTCTTCCTTCTGAGGCCGATAGGTTGATAGAGAACAGGTCCTGTTCCAGACTGCCTTTCTTCTACAGCAGCTTTGTGTAGAATCTCACATGCTGCCAAACTTTCCCTGAGATGGGAAGGGAGATGGTGGGAGATGCTGTGCTGGCCCAGCATCCAGAGGTAGCAGCAGAAACTGCACAAAACTGGTTGTCTGACTGGGGGACTCGGGTGGAGACCTCCTGTTCTGCCAATGACCAGGCCCAACAAAAAGGATAGCACCAGCAGAGAGAGAATCCAATACACAGACTGTATTGTAGACAAGAACATTCCATGAATGATCGCTGGGGGTACAAACAGATCAATCAGCTGGTACATAACTGACGCCACCCCCAACGATCCCACAAAGGACGTAACTCGGCCCACAACAGGTGGTACAAACAGAGACCCAAGGTTGCCCACAGTTGGCATGGGAAACAGCCAGACCAGCCAGCTGAACACATAAGAGAAAGGTGCCCACATGGCGACTCTCACCCGATCAGCCCGCGTTCGTAAAGGTCTAAACAGCCTGGGGCCCAGCTCCAGGGAGAGTCAGGAGGTCTGCCCTGAACCAGGAAGCTCTGGGGAGTGCACTCCACAGACAGACACTCCTGACTCCCTGCAAGTGGTCCCAGCTTTTATCCCCAAGCAGACACCTGACCTTTGTCAACTCAATGCAGGACCCCTGGGGCTCATTTCCCTTCTGGCTCTCCCTGCAGGGCCGGCCGCACCCTGGGGGGAAGCTCTAAGGCAAACTCACCACCTCTTTATGAAGGGCTGTAGGAATCACCCATATGTCAACCTTATTTTGGGGGCTCGGGGTTCAGACCCCAGCATTTCACCTCCCTGTCCAGCATGAAAACTGAGCTTGTTTCTAAACCTGTGTTTCTAAAGCCAGGTGATGAGCTTGTTCACATTTCCAGACCTCTCAGGCCTGGACAGCAAGCCAGGCTCTGACCTCTCTCTTGTGACTGCTAGAGAAAGATGGGGAACCAAGATAATTGCCAAAGCACCCAGAGAGGGTTAATATTACTGACCTTACTATTTGCTGCCTCTCATAGAAGTATTCCATGCTTACCCTCCATTTTTGAAAGTTAGTGGTTTAACATTTCATTTACTTATTAAAACATCATAAAACATAACAGTCCTTTAAATAGTAATCATTATTTTAAAATAATTTTGAAAAAATAATTCTCTGTGTTTTTAAACTCTTGAATCAAGTGTTCGTGAGTAGGGGAGGAAAGCTTGTTGAACTCATGTATTCTAATATAATATTCCAGACTTTGGTACAGCTCAAAGCTTTGCATGGAGAAGCCCTACCTGGCTGAACCTGGCACTTTTCAGTACCAGCACTGCTGGCAAGTTACCTCAAGAACAAGGCCACCAAAATTATAGTCAAGAAGGTGAGGCTGTTCTAGACCACCATGCTGTATGGAAATGCAGCTCTAGTGCAGGAGTACGCTTGCCTGCATGAGTTATGAGCTTAAATTTTATCAATACTGAGTAAAATTAAACTGAAATCTTCAACACATCTTCCCTGACTTTGCACTTTGTCCCATTTTGAATTTGACTTGGTCATTTAAAAAAACAACTTCCTCCATCTGTCAGTGAGAAGATACTCGGAGATCCAGGACAGGAGGTTCTCTTCCCCCACTGCAACGTGAGCAATGACCAGAGACTATCAGATCAGAAAGAGAACAAAGCGACTTTCAAGTTTATCATCTGAGATTACTTTATACCATCCATGGTCGGTGAACATATGTTGCAGCCTTGAAAGAAAACAACAACTCTGCAGGATTTCAAGCTTTTTATTGAAAAATCATGAAACCAGCAAATCAAAGTTAATTAAAATCTGAACCCACTATTCTAACTTTAGGAAAACTAACAACAATAAAACAATCTAGTTATGAATCAGACTTAATGAGAATCAAAATAATTATTGTATAAATAAAATTTTATGAAGTTACAAATTATTTTAAGCAGTGGATGAAATCATCAAGGAAACACTGTGTGCATTAAATCATGAATTTGCATAACACAAATTCAGAGGAAGACTTGGAACTGCCTCTCTCAGTTCTTGAACAAGTGGTATGTGAAGTATTGAAACAGGAGAATATAAGAGTATATGAAACATGCCTCAGCTAAAGAGGCAACAGGTGGGTTAGGATTTTCTGTCTTGTGTTTTCCGCTGCTTAAGCTTAGACAGCTTCCTGCTCATCATTCAGGTCTAGTGTAGATCACATTCCAGGTGTCATTCCAGATAGCAGGTTTGAGATGCACTGATTGAATGGGGACCTGTGCTCTGATTTTTGATGATCTGGCTCTGAAGACATATCTCATGAAGTCTGATGTAGATGATGCAGCAGGTGAGGAAAAAGATAACCTCTTCAGATTGCATGTTCTTTGGCGGATGAGGGTTAGAGCTGTGGCCAGCCAATTTCTTTTCTGTTTGATACTTCATACTATGAGATTTACATTAATCATGAGGCTCCTCAGGCTACTGTGGTATGTGGCTGCTTGCTGTTCTCATTTGGCCTGAAGCCATTGGTGTTTTCCAGAGAAAACCATGTGTTCCATGTTTCCTAACTCGGTAAGAAGAGTACGTACTCAGAGACACATACCCAACTGGGTGTCAGTCCAGCATGAAGCAGACTTGCACTCAAAATATAAAAGTTATGAATTCCAAAAGAGGCGACTCCAGAAATTTTGTCTGTCTCCCAGCTTCTTTATGAGGAATAAAAATCCCTCCTAAGGAATAAGAACAATGAGTGCATATATATGGGTATGCACATATATGTGTGTGTGTGTGATAAAAAAAAAATAGAAAAAATATTAAAACTTGCAATACACAGGAATCTGATGTTTATACGTTGTAAGTTTTATCCTAGTCTATATCTCTCTGCCTAGATATGGGGGCTTGATTTATGTGTCTGGAAGTTTTGAAAAGGAACTAGTCATTTTGAAAGTCTTTTATATTATGCAGGGTTCTGAAGAGCACGAGTATAAAACACACTCAGAGTCTCTTGAAGAATAGAAACAGAACATCCAGTTTGTAGACAAAGAATGTGCTTTTATAATGTTTTTTTCTCTCTTTGGAGCTGTATAACTTCTGAATTATATTTTAATATTTATACTTCTAATACTACTATTAATGAAAGTCACTTAGCATTTCATCTTGCTCAACTGTAAATCCCCAAAACCTTATTCTTTACCTGGGTCTATGCTGTTACAAATCAATGAGAAAGATCTAGCAAATTCATCAACTGGACCAAACTCTCCAGCACACTCAGGGCTGGGTATGCTGGGTCTTGAAGTCTCTTTTATTAGATTGTAAGTGTTCATTCCAAAAATGTATTATTTCATGTATCACTTAGCTTTTAGCTGAAATTTTTCTCAGTGTCAGCTGTCAAAGTAATTGCAAGTTCTGGTACACTTATTTAAGTGCTCCTAGAGTCCAGAACAGATCTTATCAAAGAAGGTATATCTCACTTCTGGTGATGGAGAGCAGAAATGGGATGCAAAAGCTGTTGTCACAAAATTCTACCTTTGTAGGAAGCCTTCCTCAGGAACGAGGAGTATATGTCGAGTATATGTTAACATATTAACATAGATTAATAACATATGCCATTTTGGAATAGTCTAACAGCAAACATGGTACAATCTTCTCCCTGACAAAGATGACAGCAGAAAAATAGAGCGTTACCTGCTATCCTGTTGCATGCCTTTGCAATGACAGAGCTCAGTAAATGCATTTCCAGTAAGAGCCTTTGCATAAGGCTGTGCCCAAACACCAACAGACAAGTCAGCTGGTGAGCAAGCATCCAGGGCTGTGCCCGAGTTTCTCACCCAACTGCCACCAAAATCCTCGGCTGCATCTGCCAAGTGGAGAAGAACGGGTATGGTATGGCTAGCTCGACCTACTTCAAACTCAACTCATAATAGTCAAGAGTACAAGGGCATGTGACTCTAAAAGGCTTCCATCTGCTGAGAGTTATAGTGTAAACAATGACATTAGCAATGCCATTTCTTCCCTGGAAACCTGGAATCTGTTTTTGCATCTTGAAAAAATACCATTTTCCAGTCTAGCAATGGTAGCAGAGACCTCTGCCCACAAAAGTTTCCAAGTGTGTAAGTAACCTGGGGGGCAAAACCTGCCTGTTCAACAGTCAGTGTCTTGGGCTTAGATTGCCTCTCCAGTAATCGTAATCTAACAGTTATTTGCTTAGACAGAATTAAAGCAAAACCAGTGACAAAGTGAAGAATAAATTCTTGATTCTCAAACCTTGGCAAACCTTCAAAACTTCGCACTCAAATGATTGGATTAATGGATCTTCTCTTGGTGTGAAGGTGTGAAACGTGCAACAACAAATATTTTCCCATCCAGTTAAGCACAGAAGGGTCTCCTCTACACTCAAAGCAGAATCACATCAATATATCATCTCTGGTTTCTATTGTGCTAGAGGGAAGCCTTATGGGGGCTCTAAGAGACAACATATGACATGTGAGCACCACTAACTCTCCTCTGTTTCTATAGGTCATGGGGCATCATTTCCCTTGTAGGCAAAATTAAACTTCTGAGTCATTCCTGCACAATGGTTACACCTCGTCCCAATTCCTTTACAAATGGGTTTGCAGCCCAGTGAATCAGATGAAGTACCAGTCTGTCCCAGGGAAACCAGAGGTAACACACTTCTTCATGTGGCTGCCAGGAGAGGAAGAAGCCTGTAAAATATAAATGCAAACACTTTGAATCCAGTTACTTTACTTCAGCACATAGAACTTAGAAACCATAGAATCATAGACTGTCTGGGCTGGAAGGGACATCCAAAGATCATCTAGTCCAACCCACCTGCAATAAGCAGGTACATCTCAAACTAGATCAAGCTCCTCAAAGCTTCATCCAACCTGATCTTGAATGTCCCCAGGGATGGGGCCTCCACTACCTCCCTGGGCAACCTATTCCAGGGATCTATCACCCTCATACTGAAGAACTTTTTCCTAATGTCTAACCTAAATCTACCCTTTTCTAGCGTAAAGCCATTACCCCTCGTCCTGTCACTACAAACCCTTGTGAATAGTCCCTCCCCTGCTTTCTTTTATTTTTGTTTCTTTTTTACTTTTTCTCTCTTCTGTCTTTAATTTCTTTTTTTCCTTTGTTTTTTTTTCTTTCCTTTTTCCTTCTATCCATTTCTTTTTATCTTTTTTTTTCTTTTTCTGCTTTTTATTTTTGCCTTCTTTTTTCCTTTGTCTCTTTTTCCTTTCCTTTTTTTAAAAATTTATTTTTCTGTTCCTTTTTTTCCTTTTCCTCTCTTCTTTTTTCCTTTCTTTTTTTTCTTTTTTCCTTTCCTTTTCCTTTTTTCTTTTCCTCTTTCTATGCCTTTTTCTCTTTTTTAATTTTTCTTTTTAATTTTTTGTCTTTTTTATTTTTCCTTTCTTTTTTTACTTTGTCTCTTTCATCTTTTTATTTTCCTATTTTTCCCTCTTTATCTCTTTTTTTTTT
>NW_008622401.1:0-16191 GCF_000691845.1 Merops nubicus | reverse complement strand
AAAGTGGTTTAAACCACCACAGGTACTGACACTGTTTAATGTCTTCATCAACAGTTGGGAATATGGGACAAAACAGATCATCACTACATCTGTGAACAAAGGCAAACTGGGACAAATGGCTCGTGTGCTAGATAGCAGGGCTGGCAGACAGAGGAACCTCAAAAAGCTGGAAGAATGGCTCAGCAGTAATCTTGTGACGGTCAGCAAAGACAAAAAAATCCTGCTCCTCAGACAGCATCCCCTGGCATCAGTGCAAGCTGGTAACAGATTCATTGCAGTTTTGCAGAAGAGGAACTGAAGGTCCTGGTGAACGACAATTTTAAGCTTAGTCAGCAGAATGGCCTTGAAGCAATGAAGGCTAACTGCATGGCAGGCTGAACTAGAAAATGTGCTATAGGTTGAGAGAACTGTTAGGTCACCTCTAATCAGCACTGGTGAGGTTGCATCTATAATGCTGCCTCCAGTTTTCAGCTTCATCTTTCAGTGAAGAAATTGGCAAACCTGAGTAAGCCCAAAGAAAACCATCTAAGCAACTAGGGCTTTAGACCAAATGGTATACAAGAAAAGACTGAAGAAATTGAGTTTGTTTAACTTGGAAAGCTCAGAGGGAAAAAAAAAAAATGTAGTCTTTCAATACTTAACAGAATGATTATAGAGATGATAGAACCCAACATTGTTCAGGGTTACATAGCAAAAGGGCAAGAGGCACGAGTAATACCCTGCAACAAAGGAAATTCCTATTGGACACCGGGAAAAAAAATTCACAATGAGAAAAACAATAACATGGTGTTCAGATAAGCTGATCATTCTTGGAGCTTTTAAAAGTTAATTTGGACATGTTTACAAGTATCTTGATCTAACTTGGAATCCTTTTTTTTTTTTTTTGCTTTGAAAAGGAGATTGAACTAAATCAGTTCCTGCCTTCCTATGGTTTTCTGTAATTCTGTCATTTCAACATCACAGGATTGAGTTATAAGAATAGCATACAGAATGCAAAAGCAATCTGCAAAACAGGCAATTTATGCCAGAATGAAAACAGCATGGGTTGGTTTTGTGTTGTGGGGTTTTTTGTTTGGTTGGTTGGTTGGTTTTATTTTTCATAACTCCTTACTATGTGACAATTTTTATTTTATTATTTGTTTTATTATTACAGTAGAACCTCTGATATGCAGGAAGATAAGAAAGTTGCACCAACCACCCTAGGTTGCATCCGTAGAAACACTATCTTCTCTAAGAGTTCCACTTCCTCACATTTCTCCATCAACTGGAACCAGTCCAGTTAAAATCTTCTGGTTTTCAAACTACTTAGTTTTCTTCCTAAAGGTAAATAGGGTTCATATTAGCCACTTATTTAGTTTTCCTTTTCTCTTATCAGTTATGTGTGTCTTATCTTTTCTCACTCACTTGTTGAAGAGTTGCCCTGTAAGGCCTTTAAAGCTTTCAAGTCTCTTAAAAGGCTTTTAAAGACAGATATAATTCAGCCTTTGAGCTCTTGTTCAACTTCTCAAATCCTCCTATCTTTCACATGCACTATATATCATTTTTTGGAATAAAAGTATTTGTACAGTACCATAAAACCATAACTCCTTCCTTACAGCACTTCAGGTTTTCATGCTCTGCCATGGCTTTTGCCTTCAAAGTTGAACCCCAACTGTCTTACCTATCACTGCTTCCTCCTTTCTGTTCATCTCAGTGTAAAGAGATACATGCTGGTACATTTGAACTTCTTTTAAATTTTAAAAACTGTGGCATACAAAAAAAAAAAAAAAAAAGCACTAAATGTAGGAGCAAGTGAAATTATTGTAAACACTATGCACAATTATACATGTGAGTTGACTTTTGAGGTGGTGTGTGTTTGTTTTTTTCCTATCTATGTGCTGCTTCAAAAGTAACCTGGTACATAATTTTACTTTTGATTATTATTATAGCTATTATCTTAACCAACCAGTTATTGAATCCATTGTTAGAGAAAACAATGTTCAATGTTCCTCAAAGACAAACAAACAAACAAACAGATTGACTTGGAAGTATTTTGTTGTGATATTTTCAGTCAACTACATTTTTCCGTCAGTACAGATTCAACTTTGAACAGACTAAACTGCATTATGTCAAATTACAATCAGGCCATTTGATGTTTCTGGATGAAGTTCAATAACATTCTGAATAACTGTATGGTAAACCAAATAAAGATTGTAAGAGTAGTTAGAATAATAATTACTCAGGTAAGTTATGAGTACAGAGAAATAAGCAATACATTGATGACTTACTAGAGGCGTTAAGGCTAAATAGTTAAAGCTAGTGACACTTTGTATTCCAGTACAATGTATTATCTAATAAGAGCCAGGTCCTATAAACCTCCCCATGCGTAAGAAATCATTACTGATGTAGAGAAAAATGAAACCCTCTTCAGGTACTTGTATCTGCATTTGATGCTATTTAATTTACATAAAGACCTTAAGGAGGAAATTAATTGTATATAATCTTCTTTTTAGGGAGCTTAGCTGGAGACGAATTTTACCCTAAAATAGATAAAACTTGTTTGAATGAGACAATGCACAAGATTAAGGACTTCTGCAAGAGGTTTCAGCTCTGTCATTGCTGGTGTACATTACTATTTCATGTAACTTCTAGATATTATTGAAAAAAAATAATTGAAAGTGTAGTAGTATAAAAATCTCTTACATTTTCATAAGCTAACAAAGCAGTCCTTGAAGTCCCAAGAAACTAAACGCTAAATCATAGCATGGACCATAAATTTCTTTAAGTAGCTTACCACAAATCACTTCAGAACTATTGTAGACATCTTTTGGTCTTTCTTTGTATGCTTTCAAGTTTTCAGTTTTATTTTGGTTTTGGTTGAAGAGAGAGAGATTGTAATCACGAATAATGAGAGTAAGAATATTTTCTTTTCCTAGTATCTTAAGAACTGAAACAAAGCATCTGCCCATAAACGCCCTCAGCAAATGGAGATGCGCTGAAAACACTTAAGAAGACAATACATTCCTTGTTATAGAAATTTCTTCAAAGAAAAGGAAATGTAAATTATTCAGAAAGTTCCTAAGGTTTGGAACAAGTTGTTTATGCACGATTCATGACCATGAGATAACGAATGAGAATCTAACAGTTCTCAAACACTTCTTATGCTACATTACCGTAAAGGTCTAATTTGAATGATGATTGACTGAACAGACAAACAGCTAAGACCAATTGTCAAGGTAAAAAACTTAGAAAGCTATGGCTTCTTCATAGTCAAAGAGAAATAACTTAATTTTAAAGTATAATACAACACATTAATTTTATTTGACATTATAAAACTTTATTGTCCATTGTAACACCATCATCTATAATAAACTGAATTTTTTCTCTGAAAAGAAAAAATCAGTAAATTTAACATATTAAATTATGATTCTGAATGTTTATCTTGTCCTACAGCCAAGTAACAAATACAAACTTTTATGTAAGACCTCTGAATACTGTTCTGATTGTCAAAGATGCAAAATCTGAGCTGTATTTATTAATAAATATTTTATCTTCCTTCACATTCCATCCTAAATGTTTTTTTGTTTTATTACATTGCATACTGAATTCTTCTGGGTACAGAAGGAGCAAGCAGAGCTCCTCTAACTGTATGAATGCTGTCTTGATTTTGAGAATTATTTTGCCTCATAATTATTTTAACCATTCTCTATTTTTTATTTAATTAATATGATAGTCTGAGGTCTCATTTGTCTGTGAAGGAAAATGTGTAAAGAATGGGGTCCTTTGTACTTTTCTTTGGGTCAGACTTAAGTGCAGAGTATAGTAACTTCTGTATGCAGTATACCACTTAGAACCATAGAATCATAGAATCCTTTCGGTTGGAAGAGACCTTTAAGATCATCAGGTCCAACCATTAAGCCAACACTACTAAGTCCTCTGCTAAAACAGATCAGAATCTGCCAGGGTTGGAAGGGACCACAAGGATCACCCAGTTCCAACCCCCCTTCTAGAATCTAAAGTAAAATGGATGGGCAACATCAGACTGTTTAGTGGAAAACCAGTACGGGTACAGGTGTAAGAAGTGTTGGTTGAAAAATAGCAGTCAATAGTATAAAGCAACTGTTTATTAAAAAACTAATGTTTGCATTGAACAGTATTAGGTTTAGGGAGCCAAAAAACAATAACTTGTCATTTCCAGAGAGGGTTGTAATACGATAAATTGTCAGGAAAAAAAAGCACCTTGATCATCACGATTGTCTGGCAAGGACATAGTTTTTCAATGTCACTGCTATAATCACAAAGTGACTGAAGAAATTACATTCACACTTGTTCCTAGAAAACTTGTATATAATGGCAAATAATTGAGGCTACTCTTTCTTTAGGGTCATTTAACAGATTACCCAGAAAACATTCTAAAATTAAAGGTCTTAATGTGAGGTTCCACTCACATTAAGATAAAACTTCAGAATATTTTCTTATGTGTAATATGGTACTATAAAATTTAAGCTTAATAAGTATGTATATACTTCATGAAGGACTGTGCTTTTACAATGACTGCCTGATATATACAACTGGATTGAAATTACACCCTGGACGCAAAGAGAGCAATCTATCACTCACAATGCCTTGAAAAGGTAGTTAAGAATGGACTCACTTCAAGATACTTAAATTTTTTTAAAAGAGTGGGATTCTACTAAAGATCTAAAATTTAATGTGGGTTATATCCAAATTAGTAGCAATAAAACAGGAAGCATCTCACATCAGTAGAATACATCTCACAGCATTTTAGATTTTTATCCTAAAACAAATGTTTAATATTAGTCAGAAAGGGTTCATATGTCTCTTCAGTGACTATAAAGGGACTTTAAATTGCTTGGCAATGTCCACCTCAGAGTCATCATAAGTTATACAACAAGAATTTCACCTTAAGTATATAAAATATAACCTATGATTACAAGAAAAAAGAAGGCAGGCAGGCAGGGGGAGCAAGGGGGGCATGAGAGGGAGGAAGGGAGAGGAAGAGAAAGAAAGGGAGAAATAGAAAAGTTGAGAAAGAAGGTGAGAAACTAGGGGGGAAAGGGAAAAGGAAAAGAGGGAAAAGGGAGAAAGGGGAAAGGGGGAAGGGGGAGAGGGAGGGCAAAAGAGAGAAAGGGACTTTATCCTGTTCAGTGCTTGGATAGAAAGGGTGTGGAACTTCCTTTCAACAGACGTGTCACAGATGTAGATCCTGAGTGCATAGTGTTCTCTGTGACTGAGTAATAGTTAAGAAATGCAAAATGGTACTCACAGTCATCTGTATAATTTAAACATTGTTTTTTCAGCTGCTGTTAGTTAGCTGCCGACTCAGTCACAAGCATGTTATGTATGCTTCAATATAATCCAGTCCTATCCTTGTCTCAGAATGGTGCCTGAGGACATTGCACTGGGAGTCAAAGCACTTAATATTTTGTTTCAAAATTCTTTTAAAATATAAATTCTTTTCAACTTTACATTTATAATATATATTTTTAATAATTGTTTAATATATATACTACATATTTAATATAATATCTATTTTTATTTACTTTTATAATATATAATAGCATAATGAATTGCATAAATTTCACATCTAAAAATAAAGTTTAGCTACTTCATTAAACTAACTTCTCTATACTTGTAAAACAGTAAGAAGGCATGACAGGAATAGAGAAATGATAGCTCACAATTAAAGAGAAAGCATGTATCAATGTGGACCATGTATCAGTTTTATACATTCTCCCTTTCCTTAGATTCTCATTAGCTCATCATTTGCAGATTTCTTAGATATTCTAGGACATTTCAAAAGGCAGTAAATACCTGTAATCAGGCCACTAAACCTTGCTCTGAGGTGCTGAGCAGATTTGCTTTCTCAGTTTCATCAATAGTCTTGGTCAACTGTGACTGCAGTAAGTACTCCTGCCTGTCTTCTTTTTTCTTAAGTACTTGGTCAGTGACTACAGTAAGTAATCAAATATTTAGCTCACACGGAAACACTCAAATTTAGGCCTATGTAGTTAATGCCTTTTGATATAGCACTGAATACATCTTCAAGGGCTGGAATATGGAGGATTTAAGGGACAACTGTACTCTGTCAGAATGACAGCTGGAGTCCAGGTAAGATACCTAACAGTGCCTAAAATTATATTGGGCATTCAATTTTAAGAAAATGTTGAGTTTTACTCAGAGGATTAGAAGTGTAATTTGATTGCTCATGTATTGGTGCTTTGTGGATTTTGTGGTAACAAAGCATATTATACTTCACCTACAGCTGCTTTCCAGAAAGCACTGTGTCTCCAGCATGTCTTTTATCATCTCTGCTAGTTAATGGATATCTTTGCTATGCCTTAGCATCCTGTGTGATACTAGACATTTAGGTATTGACCTAAATACTCCCAGCATTAATATTCTGATAAGGTGTGGCATGTATTGCTCAAGCAGAATACACATCTAATGATCAAAAGAGATATCTGCATTTCTCTGGGTTTGTTTTTTTATTTTTTTTTTTTTTTTTAGGTTTTCTGTATGAGAAATAGTTCTCCAGTCATTGGTTCATATGGAAAAAACATATGAGATTATATGTATCAGAAAAGAGAATAGATGAGAGAAGGAAAAACATTGCTCACCCAAATTATGTTTCCCTGTCTATTTTGTTTCTTCGTGTCTGAATTTAATCTAGTGTGACAACACACAGCAGTAGACCTTCTAGCCCACTTTGACTACCGGTCACATTTCTGCAAGTGATACCACTGTGAAGTTTTAAATTCTATTTTAATTGTTATGTAACCACAGTGATTTTGACAACTTCATGTTTTGAGTAAACTTTATAAAAAATATTTTTTTGCAGATCAACACAGGACTGCTAGGGCAAAATTAACACTAAATAAATAAGGTCTTCATTTCTTTTCTTTCAGTAAAATGTCTGGCAGGAGGGCTGTGATGCCTGGCATTTTAATGCTTGGGTCAACATAACAGCAGTAAGTACCATAACACTTTAGTTTAGAAGTGTCACTACTGCAACAACTATTACTATGAAAAATTATGTCAATGGAAAACAAGCTGTGGGAGATATAATGCAGTCATCTATGGGAGGGCATCTAGTGTTATTTGAGACTCCTTAGAGTGTGCCTTTAGTCTTATTTTTACCTCTTTGGAAAGACTTGTTTCTCCACATCGTCACATCTCTGTTTGAACGTCTCAGCCTACAATGCCATTCTTGTTTAGATAAAAGAACAAAACAGTCTACTCAGATGAATCTGGTCTTAAAAGATTAATAAAACAACACTGTTCTCATTAGGTATTTCCCTTTGTTACTTGTCATAAACTTTATTTACCAAGATCGGTGGGTTACTTATTAATAGTAGGACACTTGTAAAATCATCTTATAATTAGTGTTTCATGCATCACGGAAACTATCGTAACTTTCTGACTATGAAGAACATAATGTAATACAATATGTAATCTAGCTAGATGTTTTTTAATAGCTGTTGATTGCTATAAGCAATAATTAAAGATCCTCAGAAACAATATCTAAAAAAAGTACAAGTCAAATCAGGGTGGAACTAGTATGGCACTGACAGCAAGTGACCTAGTGATCGTGACTGTCAGCCTAGCTAAATTAAAAAGGTAGCTGCAACACACTTTAATTACATAACTGATATGGCCTTCAAAAGAAGTCTCAGAATTTACAATTACTCCAGGGTCATAACCATTATATGAGAGATAAAAAGAACGAAATAAAAGGTCTGCAGATTACACCTGAGGCCTTCTGCATTAGTAAGCTAATCAATAGCAGCCTGCAAAATCAGCACATGAGAAAAAAAACAGAAAACTACTTGCTCTAGAGCGAGGAGGATCCTGCAAAAGCCAGAGTTTGGGAAAGGAAATAATAACATTGCAACTGTGAAAACAAAACAAAACCAAAACCCAACCCAAATCATAGAATCACCATGGTTAGAAAGGACCTCCAGGATCATCACATCCAACCTTCTTCTCAACATTTCCCTAACCACTAGACCATAGCCTCAAGTGCCACATCCAATCTCATTTTTTAACACCTCCAAGGATGGTGACTCCACCACCTCCCTGGGCAGCCCATTCCAGTGCATGACCACCCTCTCAGTGAAGAAATTCTTCCTAACATCCAATCGAAATCCCCTGGAACAACTTGAGGCCATTTCCCCTTGTCCTATAATCAGTAATATGGGGGAAGAGACCAACACCAGCCTCACTACAGCCTCCTTTTTGGTAGTTCCAGAGAGCAATAACCTCTCAGTCTCCTTTTCCCTAGACTAAACAACCCCAGTTCCCTCAGCCACTCCTCATAAGGGATGTTTTCCAGCCCTCTCACCAGCGTCGTTGCCCTTCACTGGACCTGCTCCAGCACCTCCATGTCCTTCTTATCCTGTGGTGTCCAAAACTGGACACAGTACTCAAGGTGCAGTCTCACCAGTGCCGAGTCCAGGGGCACGATCCCCTTCCTGCTCCTGCTGGTCACATTGTTTCTGATCCAGGCCAGGATGCCATTTGCCTTCTTGGCCACCTGGGCACACTGCTGGCTCACGTTCAGCCGGCTGTCCACCAACACCCCCAGGTCTGTAGCCTGTCCCTTCTTCCAGAGGTTTTAGACTCTTCTCTTCCTCCTAAGTTCTAGCAAAAGCTCCCTGTTCAGCCACACCTCTCATTTTCCTTGCCAGCTTGTCTTACAACACATGGGGACAAGCTCCT
Organism: Merops nubicus; assembly: GCF_000691845.1. NCBI lineage: Eukaryota > Metazoa > Chordata > Aves > Coraciiformes > Meropidae > Merops > Merops nubicus. The sequence continues at coordinate 7,470 of NW_008622401.1, read as the reverse complement.
GTGCCCCAAAGAGTATCTGCTTGAAAGAAGTCCAGCCTTCCTGGACTCCTTTGCCCTCTAGAACTGTATCCCAAGGGACTTCCTCAACCAGTGTTCGAAACAAGTTGAAGTCTTCCCCTTGGAAGTCCATGGTAACAGTTTTGCTGCCCCCCCTCCTCACCTGACCAAGTATTGAGAACTCTATCATTTCATGATCGCTGAGCTCAAGGCGGCCTCTGACCGTAACATCATCCACCAGTCCTTCTCTGTTTGTAAACAAGTCCAGCAAGGAACTTCCCCTGGTGGGCTCCTTCACCAGCTGAGTCAGAAGGTCATCTTCCACACACTCCAGGAGCCTCCTGGACTGTTTTCTCTTTGCTGTGCTATATTTCCAGCAGATGTCTGGTAAGTTGAGGTCCCCCACAAGAACAAGGGCTTGTGATTTTGCACTGTCTGCCAGTTGTCTATAGAACAATTCATCAACCTCTTCATCCTAGTTGGGTGGTCTATAATAGACTCCCAACAGGATATCCATCTCATTGGCCTGCCTCAACTTTACCCGTAAACACTTAATTGGTCCATCACATTTGTTGAGCTCCATGCAATCAAAACACTTCCTAATACCGAGAGCCACCCCACTGCCTTTTCTGTCTTGCCTATTCCTTCTGTAGATTTTATGGCCATCCATTACAGCACTCCAGTCTTGAAAGTCAACCCACCACACTGCAGTGATGGCAACTACATCATAGGTGTCGTGCTGCACAATGACTTCCAGCTCCTCCTGTTTTTTGCCCATACTGTGTACGTTAGTATAGATGCACTTAAGCTGGGCTAACGACTTCATTCCCAACCACAGCCTGCCACCCTTAGGCTCAGCTCTAGCAGGCCTAGTTATATTCCCCTCCTTCAAACCTAGTTTAAAGCCCTTTTAATGAGCACAGCCAGCTCATATACAACGATTCTTTCCCCCTTTTGAGACAGATGAACTCCACCTGTTGCCCACAGACTGCAGGCAGCATAAAGCTCCCTATGTTTGTAAAACCCAAAGTTCTGTCGGTGGCACCAACCTCTCAGCCACATGTTAATGAGGTGGGTCTTCCTTCCTCCTTCAGTATGCTTCCCTGGCACTGGAGGGATTGAGGAGGACACTACCTGGGCCCCTGACCCTTCAAGCCATCTCCCAAGTGCCTTGAAGTCTTTTTTAATTGTTTTCAGGTTTCTCCTTCTAAACATCCTCCTTAACAACCTGGATAACCAGTAGGGGACAGTAGTCTAATGGATGTACTAGATGAGAGAGTTTCCTAGTAATGTCTCTGGCCCTGGCCCCAGGGAGGCAGCAGATTCTCTGTGGCGTAGGGAAGTACATATGGAGTAGTGTACATCAAAGTACACTTTTGTAAAATCCGATTTCATTTTGTTCTGTCCATTACACCTCGTATTGCTTTCCAATTCTACCTTGCCCCAGCACTGAGGAGAAAATTTCCCCTCTGGAAGGTTTTTATCTGTTATGAGCAGCATCAGAACTCCTTTTGGTATTTTTCCTCTGAGGGTAAGAAGTATATAAAATAAAGATCATTTTGTTTTTCACTCTGACTGTATTACTGCACTTGAGGGAAAATTTGTCTTTATAAAAGGTTTTATAAAGTGCAATGCAGTATGGTAACACTCTATACCTTTCATTTGGCTTTATTGCTCTTCCTTTTGCATTGGATTTATGTGTTCTTCATGAAGTTCTGAAGGACAGGAAAACACAATTGCTGTACCTGTATTTTCTTTCCATCAGATAACCCAAAAAAAAGTGAAATTTCAAACATTTGTGATATTTTTTTTTCTCAGTCTAGGTTTTCTCTACTATATGTTGTTCTTTTCTGAAAACTGTAATTGCAGTAAGAGCTTTCTAAATTAAAAGTTAAGTTGTATGCAAAGGGTAGAGAAACTATTGCAGGCATTAAAGATACTATCCAAAGATAGTACTGAACTACAGTTATATTTTAGAACACCAAAGAATTTTTACAACTTTCTGTCCATGAAGATACTAACTATAGTTTAAGTAAATGGAACATCATTGGAGAGAAAGACCTTTAAATTAGGAGAAAAAAAAACTTTTTTTTTTTTTTTTCAGAAACTACTAAATTGTTATATTTTAGATTTCTATTACTGAATCCTTAATGGGATAGCTATCATTATTATATGTCAGTAGACTGAAAACAGCTTTTATAACTTAAAACTGTCCTTAATTACTGCTTGGAATACAGTATTTTTATTATGAGAATATTATAGAAATATTTTCACTCAAGAGGTCTACTGTAATACAAAAATCCCCAAAAGGCAGATTAAAATTCTTAGCATGATTCCCTAAAATCTTAGGAACTGTTTGGATACAAATCATTGTTCTTTTAGTTCAAATTATGTTGTAACTTATTTGAATGTGTGACTGTGTCAACATTACCCTTACCTAATTGCAGTGAATATATGTCTAGCTCTTCTCCACTGAACTTAGAAATATTTTTATTGTTGAATCCTTAGTCTTTTATGAAGATTTTTTTAGAGTTTTGTGATAAAAGTCAGATCTCTCTTCATCTTTCAGCTTTATTATCCTATACTACTGCTGTCATTTCTTCCTGGGCAGAAGTGATAAAAACATTCAAAAGATATTTTTTAGTAAATTTCATTATAATAACCACAATCATTTTTATGACTAGAAAATTGTAGAGTGCATAACATCAAACAATCTCTCAAAATGCAGCGCACCAATCTGGAAACAGCATAGGCTCAGTTAAACTCATAACTGAGCTTGAAGACCTGCAGGTGATTTTGACTACTGTCTCTAGATAGCAATTGAGGTACAAGAATGATGGTGCTCTCATTAGAACTGAAAACAAAGTTTTGGGTTGTTCCTTTAGTGTCTGTTTACTCCTTGAATTAAATACTTTATTTTGGTTAAAGTATTTTTTTGTCAAATAAAACAAAACAAGCAAAACAACCAGGAAGGAAAAATGTACTGATCTAGAAGTCATGTTAGCAAAGAGAAGCAGTAATGTGAATCAGGGATGGTCACCCCTTCCCGTTACCCAGTTCCAAAATTAAGGATTACTGGTGTAAACAGTACAAGTGCTTCTGAGAAAAGGCCTGTTGAGGTCATCTTTTTTTTTGCTCTACCTTTTTTTTCTTCAGGCATCTCCTTGGCAATCTGACATTTACACAAGACAAGGACAACAGATTGCTATGCAGTATAGATTGTGTAATTGCTAAACACAAATTTCCCACAGCTTAAAAAGAACAAAGCAGTTTTTAGTGACTAGACTTTGTTCAGATTTCTATTGTTTAGATAGAGCACAGTTAATATTGATCGTCTATTGTTTAAATATCTGTTTGAATAGAGTTTCCTGTTACTTTGCTTTAGTGCATGGGGACATTAATTAAGCAAAATTGTGTAGTCTCAGGCTTTTGTCCTCATTGTGATTGTCTTGTAAACTGAATTTCAGACATATCTGCTAGGTATTGATTAAAAATACTGACCTATAAAGAGACAACTAAGTATAATTTTTAAGGAAGGAGTTCTATTAGTCTGATGAAAAGTGCCTGTCAGAGGAAGTCAGCCAAAAAAATTATGTGGTGCCTTGAGCAATTACAAAGATGGTTAAGAAATTTAAACATATTTTTTTCCCTCACAGTGCATTCTGTAATAACTGAAGGAATTAGTCAGTGAATAAGACGTTTCAGAAATGGAAATTCTAGCCATTTAAAAGAAAGAAAAATTAGAAGAATGTTCAGTCCTATTGCCAATGGAACTATTTTTAGGTCCAAATTCTGCTTGCTCATGTCTGCCATTGACTGAATATGAATGAAGTGTTGGCCCTTAAGCTGATATTAATGCAGATGCAAAATCTGCCAGGATTTTTCTTTTCCTAGACTTTTCCCATTAGAATTTATTTTCTGGTGGATAAACACTTTGAGAATAACATTAAATACACAATTTTTAACAGTTTAATTGAGAGAAAAGCTGCAAAAGATACTGATAAGGCAACACTCAACTCAAAAATGTAATTTTGAAATGTTAAAATAACTTCTCATAAAATAATCAGAATTTTATTAGATTAGGCTGAAGAGGAAAGAACAGTTTTATATTCACAACATTGACAAACATACACTTATGTTTTCCCTGGCAAAGGATTTATTCTGGATTTTTGAGGAAAAAAACAACATCTAAAATAAAACAATATATTCTTAGCCTTGCTAATGCCTTTGCTAGTTTTAACGACATTCCTTTCAGGGTGCTTGTATAAAGCACTGAACAGTCAAATCCTGTTGTCACTGATGTAAACAGCAGGTAACCCACTGACCAGAAAGAATTAAAGGTGTTAGTATTTGTACTCATCTGTTAGCTAGAGAAATGTTTTTATCAACGAATATTAAAAAAAAAAAAAAAAAGCCAGTATGTTATGCTGCATATTGTCTTTGGAAGGTATGAACCGTATGTCAAGCTGCAGAAAATGTTCTTAGAGCAGTAACATGTAGCTGTTTTGCAAGCTCCAGGGGGAGCAGTGCTGGCAGACTCCAAATTGCCTCTAGGGCTGTCATATGTTAAACAAGCTCACAGGCTGGTTTGTGCTTTTAGATGCTGTAGGCATGATTCTGATCCTATTTATATTGTTTTATCCTGATACAGCTCCACTACCTGCAGTGGAATTAGTACTCATTTTCTACTGCATATGAGAAAGGAGACTCAGGCCTTATATTTAATTTTTACCTGGAGAGGTATGCGTGTTTCCATGTACTTGAAATCTAGCTTCACAATTTATTTTAATGATTTACACGCCTTATATTAACACTTAAACTTTTTCTTTGATTTACATCAGTTAATAGAGTCCTGAAGTGTGTTATTTTTCTTATTCACATCCACTTTTCAATCATTTACTTTGGAAAAAGTCTTAGGAAAAAAATGCAAGCTTCTTGCTTTAAAGAAAGCTGTATTTTCTCACAACAGATGATAGATATTACTTCATTTTCTGAGTTGGTGGATTATGTTTATTTATCAGTGTCAGTACCTACAATTTTTCTGATTCTTCCCGCAATTTGTAATAGTATTTCCATCTAGTTAGATTAATTGTTCTTTTATACTAAGATGCAGGGTGCATATTTAAAGACAACATCCTAATCAAGAGCTTAATAATTTTAGTATTATGAACTTGTATTTTTTTCTTTATCATCAGACAAACACACACTCATATCTACAGTAAAGCCACATTCTCCTCTAGTTTAGAGCCAGTGAATTGCCTAGTAAGCTCCAATCCAAGCCTACCATACATCACATTTAGCCAGCAGGCAACTCAAATGAACAGTATTTGTGTACAAAGGCAAGGTCTCTGTGACCAACTGCCAACACCTCTGATGTGTCATCATGGTTTTAGTTGGATATTCATATCAGTGGTGTACAGCTAAGCAGACATTTCTCACCAAAGGTCTTTGGTAATAGAGGATGTTTTTTGTCCAGTTCTAAGTGCAGTTTTTCTGGTTTTGTGATAGCCCATTCACAGCATGATTATTGTTCTCCACAGAAGGGATCATGCATGCACACCAGGGTGTGCAGGCCACCTGCTTTCATTAACACATCCTTTCCCTTCACTTCAGGGTGGCTGAAGTGAAAAAAAAAATTATTTTTTGCCTTTCAGATCTCCGAGTGTAAGAGCAGAATATGTTTGAAAAGTCACAAAATACCCATCTTCCAGTTTTCTTTTTAGCCATTACTATAGCGTCAATGAACTACATTATCAGCACTTTCCTGCTAACAATTACATGATAAGTTATTTCTTCATATCTGCAAAAGAGGTTAGGTACTGCTTTGACTGATTATGGCAAAGCTGTTATGTCTGTGTCAACACTCCCTGTGAAAAATAGAGGACCAATCAGATCAACATGTTTCTGGGTTTATTTTTTCATGTAAGAACACTTTGCACTCAGATTTCTGTTTTCAAGTCCTCCTGACCTTCTTGATGCCCATATGGTCCATAATACTCCATACACATTTTTAAAACGTGGCAACAATGTAAACATTATTTATCTTACTGGACTAATATGTACTGGGAGAACTCTGTCAGTCACTATGTTATTCTTACAGAGGTGAGTACCTGAAGCTCCAGAGACTTTTAATTACGTCTTTTTTTCTGTGTTTTGTGATGCCATATATCCTCCCGTCTGTTTCTCTGTGAAAACAGGTTTACCTCTTAGTGTTTGTATGCCCCACCAATACTAATTCCTCTGCTAACCAGCTCCCTATTTCTCAATACTCTAATACTAAGATTTTTTAGAAATTAATACCCTTTGAACCATAAATAGCAATCAGTGTAGTTCTATAATACATGTTTTTACATGTAAATCAACCAATTTGTTTGTTATTTGCTCTTGGGGTATTAATCAGCTATGTATTTTTTTCCTGTGAGGCACGTACTGATGATGAAGTAGTCATGTTGTTGTCTTGACTTCAGTTTTAACCAGAGGAATTTCTTCTGCTGTTTGTACTCCCTGTCCAGGAGAATTCAATCAGTTTCAGGTATTACATCTGGCTTCCAAAGCCCAAACTCCAATTTAAGAACTGCTCCCAAATAACCATAATAATCAAAGCCACTTAAAACAGCAATCTGAAAGCCAGCATGGTGACTCTGAAGATTATTACTCCAGTCTGTTAGACAATCTGTTCATGGGCACTTTGGTCTAAGGCCTCGCATTATTCATTTGTCTACACTTTGCTCTTGATTCTGAGCCATGAGTTCTTGACTGCTATTCCAGAGGGGAAGGGGAAGGAGATGAAAAGATAGTTTTATAAAAGTTTTAATTGAACTGAAAAAAAAAAAAAAAAATAGAGATGCTTTTCCTAGTTATAATATAATGAGAATAAACCCCCATAATTTAAGAGATGACATAAAATCTTATTTTTCTGGAAAACATTACTGTTCTTTAATTATTTTTTTTTTTCCCTGTAGGTATTAAAGCTTTCTTAACTTACAGTTGGGATACTCATATCAGTCTTAGGAGCTTTTTCTCAAAAAAATGTTTGATCAGAAGTTGTAGACAGAAAAAAATCCACAGAATGGAAACTAAACTTTTTTTTTCATCTTTGGGTGAAAATACTCTTTTCATATTACTATCAAGAAAGATTAATTTCTCTATAAAAATGAATGCTTTAGATATGTCAATTTTTACAGCACCCCATAGAACAGAAGCTGTTCAAGGTGTAAGTTATTCTATATGTGACCAGTGTATATTTACCAGTTTGTCTAGAGTTACACATACACATACAAATATATATATATACACACACATATACACAGTTACAGAAATATTCTGCCTCACCACAGAACTAGCTGTGTAGAATATGTGGCCATGAGTGCTGAGATCTGATAGAGCCTCTGAACTCTTGGACTCAGAGTTTAGACAGCAGGTTGAATTAAAAAAGGAACTAGTGGTTAAACTTAAGTGGAAAAGGAAAATCTA
>NW_008622400.1:1337-15577 GCF_000691845.1 Merops nubicus | reverse complement strand
GCTCCCCTGCCTGCAGCAGAAACGTCCCTGCGCGGTAGCCGAGAGCAGCGCTGTAAGCGCCGAGTATTCCCGCTGTCTCCACCCTCCTCGTGCTACCACACTGCAGGAACTGTCTTATTAATGTTATAAACAGCAGAGAAGAAAACAAAACTGACACTTCGATCCTTCCAGGCAACGCTGATGCTGTTCTCGTAAGGAGCACAGGGAACAGCGCAGCCTTTGAGAGGCGAGTAGGCTCCGCAGGGAATAGAAATACCAGCTGGGAGCGGGATTTGGGGCCTTGCTGTTCTACAGCCTGCCATCATGTTTTGATATGAACTCCAAAGCTACAGCTCCCTTCACTGAGTCACATCCTAGCTGCTGTGCAGAGCTGCAGCACCCTTATGTTATGGCAAAGCCTTCGGACCAACAGGTGTGGTTGCAAAACAGTGACCATTTAGTAAAAGACACTGCTTACCAGCTGCATGCTAAGTAGAGCAATTAAAAAGAAATGTTGGGGACTACTATCATACTTTCAGTCACGAAGGTCACTTTCCAATTCAGGGACATAACCAGTCTTCCAAGGAGCAGGGAGTAGCACAGGAAGTACGTATCGCCTACCACAAGTTAGGCAAAATACAGTGCCTCCCTCACTGACAGAATGGCACATGCGAGAGGTTGCCCCTATACCCAGGAAATCCTTGAAAGGGAACATAAAGGAACCACAACTGTATTTCACTGGGAAGCCTAGAAAGCTGTCAGAAGAGGAATTCTTTTCTGTGGTTAATGTTACCTGATTAAATTCTGTCCCTGCAGAGCCACTTGCTCAATGTCTAAGGGAAAAATAAAGCTTTATTTCACATCTGAAAAAAGAGACACACCAAAGCAGTAAAGTTCAAAAAGTTTGATTTTGCCTACAGAGCTGACTAGGCAACTATGTCAGAGCCAATCTCAGATCTCTTGACACCCAGTGCCACTATTCCCTCTTCTATACTGTACTGCCAAGGGACTTGTCACTCACTGAATTAAGACACTCCCAAGCCTGCTGCCTCCTTCAGAAAAGCAGAGCCCAAACAGCAAGTGTATGAGTAATGCTGCTCATACCGCCATGGAAATGCAAGATTTTCGGATGGTATTCTCCAGCAAGGATCTGAATGGTTATCTCAGAATGCTTTGATGGGAAAACACTCTCCTTCCTTTCTCAGCCAGATTTTGCAGGTACTCCTGTCTCAAAATACTCATGTATGATAAATACTCTAAGGAGTCCGTTTACTTCATTTCTTTTTATGACATAGCCTGTTAAAACAAGTTTTTATTTTAAATAGCTCATCACCAAAAATTAAATTCTTCATAGAATCAAGCTTATCTGCCTCTATTTATCCACTGAGGAAGATTTTGGTCTTTTATCATCACCCACAACTTCTAGCTACGTTTCCTGCAGACACCTCTTGCATAAGAAGTATAGACGGCCACCTGCTCAGATCCTGTACCTCTCCCTTTCCTGTTTACAGTACTTCTCAGAGAAAATCCCCACCCATTCTGCCACAATAGGATGTTTGGTCTAAAAACCTAGTCCTCAGCAGTGGCAGAGAGCTAGGATCCACAAAGGTTCCCCAAATGAGCTCATCTCCGATTTAGGCATATATTGCTCAGCGTAGCATTTTGTGGTGGTAGAGAAATGCTTCAGTATTCTAGCCTTCCTTTTTGTCTGCTATCATGTCAGAATCTCAGTCTGGGCAAAGGGGTACTAGGAAAGTGCACAAATACTGATGTTAGGGAAGTGAGGGATGGTCTAGTCCAAAAAAGACAGGATGGACACTTGCCTTCATACAGGACTGATACTCCCATGCTTCAGTAATGCACAGAGCAGCACAGACATAAGGATTAAAGATCAATGTGCAAAACACACTCCTGCTGGGACACCCAAGACCACTGAAAGAAATGCTTCTGAAAGGACTGACAGCACTTGCTACAATTCTGGACTAGTATCTCTCAGCAGTTGGCTCTTTTCAAAGACGAGAACACAAATGCATATATGGCTTCACCTTTTTCTTCCCCCTCCCTTTTTTTTTTTTTGTTCTTTGGTTTGAATTCCAGCCTCATGGAAAAGTATTGTACAATACCCCTGCTGTGCTACAAGTCTCCTTTTCAGTTCAATTAATGAGCCATAAATAACACGATGAAGGTGTCAACAAAGAGTGTAATTTATCATAACTTGTCAGAGGGGCGATTCTTAGGAAGAGAATGTTCATTCGCAGTCTGGCGTAACATACAAAGATTTATTCCTCGCCTAGTACCTCCCTCTACTCCCTTGGCCTGCCAAAATTTATCTTGTGCTGGAAACCCTCACAGGTGCACAGCTTTGACAAATATGGTGTGAAGTCTGGTATTCATCACAGGCAGGTCTTTGTTGGGAAGGAGGCAGCAAGAAATAAATTTGTTTTAGAAGGAAGGTGCTTGTGATTCAGTGTGCTCAAGGGTATGGGGAGAGCCAGACAAGCTCATTATTTTTAACCTCCCTGTGTCTGCAAGAGAAGAAAATGAGGTAATGTAGTTGATGTGGTATTACAGTCCCCGACTTCATTACTTGCTGCATGGTTAAACAAGCACCTAGGTAATTACTACTGCTGCAGTTTTCACACTTGTCTCAAATAGGCAGGGGAAACTGATGGCTGCTAGTACAGTTTATGGAGGGAACTTCTCTCATAGACAAGTCCTTCACATAGCTTATAAGACTTACCAGCTCAAAGCTGTTCTTACAAAGCCCAACTGAATATGATAGTACTAACACCATTTCTGGATTTGTGAGGCAGCTCTGTAAGACAATACACTGAGTAAGAGAACATTATTTAAAGCAATAGAACTCCGAAAGCAGATAGAGACTATGCTGGTGTAAACAGCTAAACCCAGAGCTTTGCTCCCGATTTACACCACTACATTACACATCAAAACATAACTGTAGGTTAAGTGACTTCCTTGACAAACACTAAGTGCAGCATTTACAGACCTGAAACAGAGACTCACAGATCCAAACTGGAAATTTTCAGTGTGCAAAAATGAGGGAAAATTCAGCCTGCACCTGAATGTGATGTCTGCAAGATGGTCTGAACCAGTCATGAGGATTTATCACTGCAAACAACTGGAGCTCGCCATTCTCAATGCAAACTAGCCCAATCCTAGCAACACTGGGACTGTGGGTAGTTTGAAAGGAAGTCAAAAAAAACCTTTGAACTGTCATATTGGAGTGATATGTGCCAGTTTTCTAAGTGTGCTACAGAAGGAGGAACAGAAAGCTCAACAGTGGAACATCAAAAAAACAAGCCAAAAATGACGCTGATATATAAGGAACTTTTTGCTGAAAAGAAATGGGAAGAGCAAAGCATTTTAGTCCTTGGTCATTACACTGACCAAATAATCTTTTGCCAAGGAAAGAGAAACTATTTAAGATAAGCTTAACAGTCATTATATATCCTGATATTTCTTCTGAGCACAGAACTCATTATTTGGTCTCTGGAAACTAAATTGCTAAGGATGTATCACGCAGATTTTAGCAATTTCTCTGAATAATTTACTTCCCTACCTGTTAAAACTGAAAAGCGAGTTAAAAATTAGTTTGTGTGTGCACAGAATGCTGACTATTCATAAGTAGTAAACAAGTCTGTTATATACATACACAAGTAAGTATCATTCTACTCTTGGAATAGAGACAATTCTGCTTTTACGGCAAATATCTACCAAGCCTGGAAGTCACGCTAACAGCAGGATCAGTTTAGGACCTCTTCAAGCTAACCTATTACCCTACAGGTTTGAAGAGTCTTTGGGCTTCATCAGTTCCTCCCACTCTTCCACTTCTCTGAAGGGTCCCTTGAGAACCTACAGCTTGCCAGCAGAGGCCCTTCCTCATCAAAACTGTCAATTTCTTTCAAGCACTGCAAACCTTATTATTTAATACAGTTCAGTTAATTTTGTGCTCTTGAGGTTGACTTAGTGCTACCACAGTGTTTTTCATAAAAAAGAAAATGAGCCTTTTTGTGGCTGTATAATCCAAGTGCAGAAAAAGACACAGGCAGCCTAAAATTGCATGCTTGCAAGAAACTTTTATCTGCCTTTTTTTTTTTTTATAAAGAAAAAAAAGTTTTGAAACTTGTAACTGACAGTCTTTTGGTTCAAGAAATACATAAATAGCATAACAGCAGCAACATGCTAAACAAATTAACTGCTGTAGGGTCACAGCGGCCTCCTGCTGACACAGATCCAGGCAAGCATTTGCTTTGTTTTGCTTTGTTCTGAAGTTTGCCCTGGTCTGTTCAAGTCTCCACTCCCTTACATCATTTACAAGTTTTCTACAAAGACAGGTACTGCTGGAGTTGTTCCACATCAGAAGTACTTTTTAAAGCAATTAAATCTAAAATACTTGGATGTAGCTTGTAGTTCTTACCCAACACAAATTTGGAAAAAAAAAAAAAATAAATAAATCACTTGTCAGATAGTTTCTGGGGGAAAATTGCTTTCCAGTGACACAGCAAGGGCATCAGCTGCTTACACACTTTAGATAATTCAATGCTAGGAAAACATGTGAAAGATCTGTATGAATGCCTTTAACTAGAGAAAAAAAAAATAAATCTGTGTTCTAAGAAAATCTTCTCCATCACAGCATAGTATCTCTCAGGCCCCTGTCAAACCTGACTAAGGGGAGCACACGCACAACACATGCAGAGCTTAGGTCTTAGCATGCTTGACACAGCTCTGGAGGTGGGTGGCAGAACTAGCTCTAGGCCACTTTTCTGTTTTCCCTGATCATGGTGCTGACTGGAGTCCAAACTGACTCCTGCCAGAAGTTGCAGTTGTGGCTGGCACGAAAACAAGAACTGTATTTCATAAGGAGTTGGAAAACACTTTTCATTCTGTACTGGCAGAAAGATGAAAGCCTTGAGAAGTTTACAGAAGCACTACCTTTAGTAGTCTAAAGTCTAGTAGCTTAAGCAGTTACCCAAGGGAAGGGTGCCAAAAGAGGCAGAGCTAGGACCTGAACTTAACCATCCCACATCTTAAATGAGCTCTCTAATGGTTCTGGTTGCACAGCAGTGACTATTCCTTGTGGAAATGCCCAAATTGCCATTTTAGACAATGGATGGGGCATTTTAGCTAAGACAAAAATCTACATGTCAGGCTCTCAACTGAAAAACTTTTCAAGTGGGCTTTCTTACACCTGTCATATTATCCAGTGTACTAAGAAAGCTAAAACCTATTAAGAACACCAAATAGTATTTAGCACAAGAGACCTTTTTATCACACCACAGGTTACGATATGAAGTCAGTGCCTGGCAATAAAATATTGTCTGTTGTCTTAGAATAACTGTCTAGGTACCTTGACCTGCGAAAAATAAAATCATATTTGCAAGAAAAAAACTACATTTATGCACAGTCATTTATATATACATGCACAAACCGGGTAATTTTGTAAAACCTGAAATTAGCTCCTGTACGCATCTCATCTTCTGACTTCAACACAGTAGGGGCAAATGCATTTCCTTGTAAAACAGAACCAGGCCTGTTTGGAGGTGGACACAACAATCAATCCACTTGCACAGAGGCAGCAAGTGCTCATTTACCATTATATGACCCGTAGCAGTACATATTATGTCTTCTGCCAGCAGGACCCCTGCCAGCTGCAGTACACCGCAGCTTTGTCAGCAATCAGTCACAACCATCCTTTGCAACCTTTTGTTTGCTGTTCATTAAGACGAATTTGTAACAGCGGGATGGAAGATTTTCTGGAGACCATCCTTCAATTCTAAGTGATGATGTTGATGCTGCTTCAAAAGTCAGCACTTACTGTTGAATTTCCCTATAGATTTTATCTCTTGTATTTGCACACCTAGTGCAACTTTGTGCAGTCTGAATAAGGCAGTCCTTCCTCCAAGCAGGAAGGAGCCCCGCCTCTGTTCTTAAAGCCTGCACTTTGTATGAGTGTCACATCCAAAAAGGCCTAAACAGGCTTGTAATACTGTAAGGGAGCCTACTGAATTGAGTAAGGGAAGTTACTAAATTGAGACTGAGATGATGCATATGCAGGAGATCATAAATTATTCCTTACAGTACCGGAAGCATGATTCCCCATATGTGATGCTAGCAGAATGGCAGATATTCTAAATATTTTTAATAGCTGTTTAACAACTTAATTCCCATTTAATTACTAACAGAATTACCACAATTGAACACATTTTTTCTTTTAGTTTGTAATACTATTAACCCCATCCAAAGTTGGTGACAGACAGGATCCATTAATCACTCCATCAATATCCAAACGTCTGTGGTGAGTAACCAGTATGCAGCCGTGGGAAGATCGATCAGCTGCTCCGCTAATGAATTCTTGAAAGAAGGAACCGTCAGCTGCAAGTTTCAAATAGGTCTCTTTTTTTCTCCAAATATATCACCCACCTTCAGGAAAAAAACCAGCTCTTTCTGTGCAATGATAAGCTGCCAGTAATCAAGTAAGGTGCCCTGTGCCCTACCATCGATGTCTATTTGTAAGTGGCAAAAAGGCCAGGGAGTTGGACTTGATGCTTAGCTTGGTTTTCTAACAATCAGGGTAAGTGTTCTATACAAAGCATATACAATATGTTGTATACTCTACCTCACTTTACCTGGGCCTCCTTCCATCACCAGGAAGACGAAAGAAGGCAGCATGACAAGCAAAAAGTACTGATTTGCGCTACTCTACATCACAATGTTTTTATCTGAAGATTAATTACAGTAATACAGTTGAGACATTCCCATATTCACAAGACTCATCTATAAATTACAGCTATTGTAGAAAGCTGAGTTTCAATTCCAACAAACCACTTACTAGTGATAACTGCTCGTTTACAATAAGTTGAAAAAAAAAAAAGTTTGTACTCTAGAGAGTTTTGCTACAACAAAAGAGCTCAGGCAAATGAATGCTACTCTAAAGACGCTAAACAATACTAAATATTGCAAAACAAATCCATCTTAAGCCACTGATAAAACCTTGGCATTATTATTCTCTTGATTGTATTCACATTTTTAATGATTTGAAAATTTCAAAAGATTTTCTTAAACTTTTTATACAAGCAGTTTATTTTAAATTATGGAATTAAATTAATGAAGAGTGTTTTCAATTATTTTATTGTCTCATTTAACATCTATTAAACATGCTTTCCCCAGGTAACAACTTTGTCTAATCTCACAATCATGTCATGAAGTGATTTTAATTTGCTTTTGCTTTTAAGCATGTGTAAATGAATGCTTCAGCTCAGGGTTCTGGGGTTTTTTGTTTGTTTTGGGGTGGTTTTTTTTCCCCTTTTCTCTCACAACTGATGATAATCAAAGACCAACCTCAGATATTTTGCTTACAAATCCACCTCGTTCATGAAGCACAGAACCAGGTCATGGTCATTTGTTCTCTCCTAGACACCTCATCATCAGGGCAACGTTAACTCCAGACCATGTGTATTTTCTCTTTTCCTGCTTGCAGCAATGCCCTGTGGGGAGTGAGGCAGCACCTCGTCCCCTACACGCTTCTGCTTGTCTGAGCCTCTTGCGATTTGATCAAGGAAGAGCTCTGTGCTGGCAGGGAACAATGCTTATGCTGGCAAAAGGGCTCTCCCTAATTTTTTTTTTTTTCTCATGGCATTATTGAGAAAAGACAACTGCCTAGAAATTGTAAGTACAAAGATTCATCTTCATTTAATAATGTGGCATTTACACTTGTAAATGCCACACAGTAAAAGCTTGCAAAGTGACATACAAGCAGAGACTAAAAGTGTGGTATGAAAGTCCATTTGCTTTTTCCCACCTTTGTGTTTTACAGCTAAGAAGCCCATTTCAATTTTCTCTAAGGTCAAGAGCCTAATTCCCCAAAAGGAGTCCTTCAATCCAAGCATACATCATGTACTTTTCAGTTGTTCTGATTTATGGATGATGCCAACAGTAAGAATAAATTCTCATTTCTTTCAATAAGTAATCATCCGTGAAAGATTTCTCTGCTCAAACAACATATTGAAAGACACTTCCGAAAGATAATTTCCTTAGACTGTCAAAGAAATAAAAACTCTTATTTTCCCTAAATGCCATCTAAGGTATTAAGCAGAGAAAAAAAGAGGGCAGAGGAACATACTTAAACAATATGACTTGAGAAGCAACCCACAGGTATGTTACCCTAAGGACTATTGGCAACATAATGAGTACAGTGATAGATGGGACAGGTATGGGTCAGGGTTCCCAGAACTTAAGACTGAAAAGTCTCTTGAAAAGAACAGGCAAAAGTGGGCTGACAGTCCTTTTATTTTGAGGAGAAACACTGAGGTCAAATGACTTAACCTGTCTTAGCCCTGGACAGATCTATACAACTGATCAATCCTAACATTATCAGTAGAAAAAAGGAAAGACATAGCAAAACCAGACATACAGTCACTTGCATGTGAATTATTTGCCAGTCCTACACTGGCTTATAGGCCTATTTAAGCAAAGAAAAGTCTTCACCAGTTCCAGTTGGACCACTAGCGAACAAATACAGCTACATCTGTGGAAAGGTTGGAAGGACCAGACTCCAGCTATCTAAGCCTGAACATTTGAGAAGGACAGCAGTTCTCTGGGGAAGAAAGAAATGTTGGCATGCTAGGAAGCTCTGTTTGTGCCAGCTGGACCAAATCTTCTATTGGTATTGTTTCAGGAAACAGCCACTTGCTAGCAGTATTTAACAGCAATATTTCACAATAAGGAAAATACTTTGCAAACAGTCTAGAGGTGGGAGAGGTCACAAACGGTGTGAATGAATGAGAATTCCAATGATCTCAAATTGAAGAGTGATACAAAACACATGGTCATTCAGCAAGGACAAAGGCAAAATACTCAGCCTGAGTGGTGTAAGCAACAGCACAAAACATGGACTCCTCTTCGGGGAGGATCTGGTGCTTCTAAGCATCTGAAAGCAAGGTGCTGCTTGGCTGAAAACAGCTGAGAGGAGCAGGCAATGTGGACATAAGGGAACATAAAAAAACCCAACTATTTCATTTATGGTCTAGATACCAGAAGACTTGAGATATTGAAACAGTCTCTGAAAAACTGAAAGCTTGCTAAAGAGAGGAGTCATCAGATTTTTCTCCCTCACTCCTGAGACTAGCACTGAAAGTATTGAGCTTAAACTGCAACAAAGAAGATTTAGATCAGGTGTCACTAATACCTGACATACCTGAGCAATTACAAAATGTCCATCTTTGGAGTTAAGGTGCGCACATGTCTGTCAGCCAGGAATGCTTTCCAAATACAGCTCCTACCTTCAGGCACAGGAATGTCTAAGATGACCTCTCAAGGTACCTCCCAAGCCCACTCACTATTACCTTTTGTGTTTGCCACAGAAAACACTACTAGAGAGAATGGTAACCTACAAATAATCCTCAAATCATTGCATCCAGATATAAGGCTTATTAGACTAGAGATGCCTTTGGTAAGTATCTCAGGGATCAAAACGAACAACCCAGGAGGCATCCTATCAACCAGTGATTATTAAAACTAAGCAAAGAAAGCAGATGCTCTGTATCTTAGAAAGAAATTAGTAATTAACAGCATGGCCTTCCAGCCATGTGCAGGACCAATTATTCAATTATCCATGGCCAACTGTTAGCTAACTACATTTCCTCTCTTATTACATGCCAAAAGCACCACAAACTTCATTTGCTATAATGCTTACTTTTTCCGTGTTTCCTCCTTGCTCTATTATATAGCAGTTATAGCTCTGTAAATTTTTACTCCAGCGCAATTGACTATGAAGACTATTATAAACATGAAAACAATTGCTAACAGTAAACACCAGTGAAAAAGTTTCCACACACCTAAAAACCATGCAAACATAGAGCAGACAGGACTTCAATGTAGCAGACAGAATTCATTTTTCAACTGAGAAATGTCTCCCATCCGTGGTATAAATAAGCCAGACCTAAGCTAATTTTTACCACCACAAAGAATGAAAACGTTATAATAAGACTCTATGTTTCCTTTCAGTAACTTAATTATGTTATGCACACGAGGATAACTTCCTTTGATATGTGGGTGCTACAGCTGTTGGAGGTGAATTCCAAGCCAGTGGCATCATCAGCTTTTGAGTGACCACTATGTGTCCTGTAACTATGAGAAAGAAAATCTTAAAATAGAAATGGATTTGTTATAGTCCACTTGACTGTCAGAGGTGCTATGAAAGGTAAATATTGTCTTTTTTTAAGTACATCTTAAGCCAAGGACAAAAGGAGTCAACATTTTCAAATGTATCCTTATCATTTTCACAAGTACTTTTCTTAAGAGCTCAAGTCCCAGAAAAAAATCAGTGGGACTTGGTGCTAGTCTGCACAGCCTCATTCAAGTTGAGTTAAATCAAATTAACTAAAGTGAAAATTTCTAAAGATCATTAAATATTTTTAAAGACTCCTCATTCAAAAGCAAGGTGGCTTTCGTTAGTTCTCGTTTCAATTTGTTTTGGAAATGCTCTAGTATTCATTTTGGCAAAACGTCAACTTTCAGACTATTTGCCCCAAAAGCACAAAGACTCGGATTAGAACCAAAAGAAAAAAGAAGAGAGGTTCACAAAACTTTTAGAAAAAGCAAACAAATATTGAAACCAGTAATTTAATCAAAAGCAACATGACAATTACTAGCGAGATTGTTGTTTTCCCTGGCTGAAATCACACACCCCAAAAAAAATATTCTTTCACCTACTACAGGTTTGGAATGAAAGCAAACAACCTCCAAATTTCACCTTCTGTTTATGTCCTGAATATGATTTCTGCCAACTGAAATCACACTTATTGCTGCAGAACCAGATCTTGAAATCCTGAATGTATGACAATGTTTTTACTCTCAGAAATCTGAGTGGCACCCAAAGGAGGGTAGGCATAAATGATGCTTTCAGTAACAGTTGAATTAACAGTAAGATGTAGTCTCTAAATGACCAAGCAAGCATCTACAGTAGGTATCTGCATTGCAGAGGTGGTCTTAGACTTATCAGGATGGTAACCCTGCTCCTCTGGGCAAGAAAAACAAGCAGAAAAATCAACATCCCTGTGCCAAGGAGACAACAGCCTCCCTAGAGCATGAAGGAGGCAAAACTCTTTACTTACTGGTGTAGAATCAGACAAAGAGGACTGAAAGAGACTTCAGGAGGTCATGTAATCTGCATCCAGCCCCAAACTGGGATCCACAATACCTGCGTCCTTCGGAGAGATGCCTGACTGACCTGCCTTTATAGGCTTCTACCAATAAGGATTCTAAAGCTTCTCTGAGCAAACTATTCTTAGAGGTACAGAAATCAGAAAGATGCCAAGTGTCTTGCTTAATTCTCTCTTGCTGCACTTAAGCAAGTGATCCATCTCTTCTGCTGACCGCTTGCCCAACACAGATTGATGTTATCATGAACGGGCAGGCCAGCAGCCAAACTCCTCCCCCTGCTGCCACATGATGCACCAGAGATCCCAACTGCTGGACAACCAGAGGGAGGCACAAGTCAATGCATTCACCCACAGCGCATTGTGCAAAGAAATTGACTGGATGGTCACACCCAGAGAGTAGTGGTCAATGGCTCGATGTCTAGATAGGAGAATGTGACAAGTGGTGTCCCTCAAGGGTCCATACTGAGACCAGTGTTGCTTAATATCTTCATCAATGACAGTGGCATCGAGTGCACCCTCAGCAACTTTGCTGATAATGTGAAGCTGGGTGGTGCAGCTGATATACCAGAGGAACAGGGTGCCATCCAGAGGGACTTAGACTGTAGAGGTGGACTCAGGTGAACCTCATGAGGTTCACCAAGGCCATGTGCAGGGTCCTGCACCTGGGCTGGGGCAACCAGCATTATCAATATAGGCTGGGAAAGGACATGCTATTCACAAGGGTTTGTAGTGACAGGATGAGGGGTAATGGCTTTACACTAAAAAAGGGAACTTCTACATTAGACATTAGGAAAAAGTTCTTTAATATGAGGGTTATAGACCACTGGAACAGGACGCCCAGAGAGGCGGTGGAGGCCCCATCCCTGGGGACATTCAAGGTCAGGCTTGATGAGGCTCTGAGCAGCTTGCCCTAGCTAGAGAAGTCCCTGCTTATTGCAGGGGTGTGGGATTAGATGACCTTTAGAGGTACCTTCCAGCCCTGACATTCTATGATTCTATAGGAAAGGAGCGAGCTGACTAAGGAACCATGCCATGGGAGATGGAAACAGACAAGGAATCCAGTTATGTAGGCATTCCCCAGAGAGAGACTCATGATGTTGCCCCACTGTCCTGGGAACTCCATTTGCCGTGAAGAGTCAGGGAGCATTTCCAATACCCAGAACCCCCACACAGCACATGGACTGTGTGGAGGGGCCTCCCAACCCCCATGCAAGCAGAGTCAGCTCTTACAGAAGTGCCTTCTTGCCCCACCTCCAAGTTCATGTGCAAGGTGGGGGCACCTGGTGGTGATCTCCTCATCTGTTCCCACCCAAGGCTGGCCAGACCCTGGGTGAAAACCAATCAGGAGGGTCTTTATTGCCTGGTTGTGGGCATCATCCATATGCCAACCCTCATTCAGGGCGGATGTTTAGACAACAGCAGTTCAGCATCTCTTAGTGGTGAACCACAGGAACCTCACAACTGGATTTCAAGACAATTTTCTTTGCATTCCTCTTCAGAGAGAAATAACATTAAATAGAAAACTACAAGTTTCAAACATTCAGAAGAAAACATGTAATTTCTAACTTTTTTGAAAACAATAGTCAGGTAGGGCCAGCTGCTGAATTAGCAGTGAGTTTAAGGGAAACACCAGGTAACAGGATTTTTAGTGCACTGAACATGTCAGCCACCAACTGTGGGTCACAATTCTAGCAGCACTTCAAATATTGACACTTTTAAAGCCAAGGTAAATTAAACTTCAGCTGTTATTGCATGAAAGTGAGAAATGTTTCCTTACATATCTCCAATTGCACAGAAAGAACCAGGAAAAAAAAAAGTTTCCTTTGTGTCCTTAAACTGTGTAACTTTGTAGTTGCATAATACAAATTCCCAAACCAGTAGCCAATACAGTAAAATCGACCAGGTCCCAGGGCTCTGTTTTGCCAACAGGCACTGTAGCATAGAAGTATCCCTTTTTTAATGGGTTGTCATCACATAGCAGTCTCATACACCTGGGAATTCAGAAGGAGCTAGGATCAGCCCACCTTGTTAGCTCACAAAATTATTTTGCCTTGTTACAAAGACACCTGCGTTAAAAAACATCATGTGCCTTTTATGACAGTGAAGAAATAATGATCTTATTTTACTTAAAGACTGCAACTAAAATGAGTAACATGAAATAACAGATTTTTCAAATATGACCTCTCAGTCTACACATACAACCTGCAGTAGCTGTAGATGCCAAAACTGTCAGGCTCAGATACTTACTGCACATGGCAAAACACAGAAGTCTTGCTACATAACTACTCGACTATTACTTTGAAAAACAAATCATCACAAAAACAATCAGTACCAATTCTACATTCAAGCTACTGAAAGTTTCATGTCTATCTGAAGCGCAGCTAGCTGTGACACTGCCTTCCTACTTTATTACCTCTGGCTGAATGTGTCATATTGATGCACCCATTATGCTATTTTCTTCCATTAAATCTAAGCTATTATTTCACTTCTTGGGGGAGATGAAGAAAACTCTACCCACTATTCAAGAAAAAAAACCTAACACTAAAAACCAAACAAAAAAACCCCACAAGCATACAAACATGCACCACACCCCCCAAAAAAAACAAAACAAAACAAAAAAAGGCCAAACCAAAAAAACAACTCAGGAGTCTCAAAGATGAATTTCAAGTTAAGTCTTCATGTTTGCCTCCCCAAAAGGAAACAGGAGGCAGATATATCCAGGGAAGTACACACAACTGAGAATGGAACACAGAAAAACCCCCCACAGTTAACATTAAAAGAGCAAAGATGTGGAAAGAGGAAAAAAATGCAAACTAAAACAACATTTAAACACATTCTGTTGAGTGGTGGCTTATTTTGCCAAAGATAATTCAAAAGGAGGGGTTTGTTCCTGTTGTCCTATGTCTGCTGCTTTGCCCAGGCCTTCCTCTAAGTAGAAAAACAGCAGTATTTCTAGTTGAACCACCCGGAAGGAGAACAGAGACTTGACTTCTGCAAAATTACCCATTCTTAATTTTTTTCCCCTCTTTTTCCAGCAATTTTGTTATCTATTCGTTATATATCACAGCAACAAGATCTTTC
>NW_008622400.1:0-1306 GCF_000691845.1 Merops nubicus | reverse complement strand
CTAGGTATCAGCAGATTTTCGAAGAATTCTGGTTTTATTTTTGCTTCTTTGCTGAAGATTCTAAAGGGGAAGCTGCAGTTTTGAGAGAGGATTTGCACCCCCGGTATAGAATGTAGCACTCGGTTTTGCCTGAAAGGACGGCCTCGCTATGGGATAGGAAAGACTATTACTGAGTAAGCAAGCATGCGACTTTCAGATCTGAGTCAATGCTGAAAAGGAGTAAAATATGCTAGGTTTTCCTATTTGAAAAAGCCCTTGAAAACACAACATGTGACAAGGTAAATGCAAAAACAGAGTAAGTCATATTTAAATCCTTCCATATTTGTTCAGAAAGGCTATGAAGGCAGAGATCTGTGCAGTTCCAAACAACACGGGTGAGCACAGATTTGATGGCATAACGAGACCTAAATTATATAGCAGCAGAAGTAACCAGGATACTTTTACAGTTTGTCAACAGCAAGTTACTAATTTATGCTTTTTCCACTTGTACCTGGATACTCCAGTCTGTAAGAATCATTTCTGTTCAGCTATGACTTTCTCCTTCCTCTGCTTATATTTGGAGGCCATTATTTAGATAGTTATTTTTGGTAATGAAGTCTGCAGGCATCACTGTTCAAATTAATAAATTCCTAATATCCCCACCACAAATGCAGAAGTCTGGCACTTTCTTCATTACTCGGGAATGAGCTGGCAAAGCTAAAAGCTTAAGTCAAGCTTTTAAGATTTTTCTGATTCCTCTCCCTCTCATTCCCTGCCCTCCCCCTCACCCCCCAATAAATCTTGGAGTAAAAGAAGATTAGTGCAGATGGATGAAAATATTTTTTCCACTTCAGCATTTGCTGTCACTATTCAGTACTAAGCAGGTTCTCATGTGGTGTCACTAGAAAGATGGAAATTCCTGCGTTTCTCTTAAATACAATCACCTTGCCACAAAGAAGGGAAACCCCCACCCCCCAAAAAAAACAAACAAAAAAAACCAAAAAAAAAACAAAAAAAAAACCACAAAAAAACCCCACCAAACCAGAAAAATTGGCTGTTTGTTTTCCTTGGTTTCCTGTGGTTTATCCAGCAGAAGAACATGTAAATGTAGTAATATCTCAAATTGGTGCTCCGCCTTTTCTGAAAGTTCATCTGGCTTCTTCTGCACCACACCACACCTATTTGCTTCTGGCTCACTGTGCCCAGCCAGTAAACCTAGAAAAGGTTGACCTGGACCTAGAAAAGATGAAAATATGCAGACTTAAAGTAATCCCCCTTGCTGAGCGCGCAGGCACACGGCTGGATTAGCCGCAGGCGGCGGGGGGGG
>NW_008622399.1:0-27757 GCF_000691845.1 Merops nubicus | reverse complement strand
GGGAAACAATCCTGCATCACCAGCAAGGCCAGGATCATCTGGGGCAGAGTCTGGGTCTCCTCAGGCAATGCAGTCTCACCCCCAACACCTCCCTGGCACCCACTATGGTTCTGCTATGCCAGAAACTCCTTTTCCTATTGCCCACACACTTTCTGGAATGTTTTCTTCCATCCAACACAGGCTGTTCCCTCCCTTCCCCTGGAGTATGTTTCCTTCTCAGTTATCACACGTTCCTGTCCCCTCTTGTTGCCTCAGACCTCTACAGCTTTTCAGAGAACAACAGGTAGGATAAAGCCAAAGTCTCTCAACACCTTGGCAGAGCAGACAGAAACAAGGCTTTGGTGGGTTCTGCATCCACTAAAACACCCATAACCAGTTGAGGTCAACGTTTCTGAGGATTAAGGTGCAAAGCTACACGTTGTAAGAGACCTGGGTGGAAACAGCTGGCAAGAGACCAGCACCTCCAATGAATCATGCAGAGCTCTGAAGCTGGAATGGAATTTCCCTCTGGGCTACAAGGGTGCAGCTGATGGAGATAGTTGTGATTGGGAAGGAATTTTCCCCGGGGGAACCTTGGCAGGGAGTGAAGTTGGGAAAGGAGAACAAAACCAAAAATATTTCCTCTTGAGCACATCGGTGAATGTGCTGCTCACCTTTAGGAAAACATTCCTCAGGTCCCTACAGACTAGTTCTGAGTGCTCCCTGTGGCTGCTTCTAAGGTTTCTGAGCTCCAGGAGATCTTGGATTCAGCTCCATCTCTACCATGGATCTGCAGGAAAACCCTGAGCAACTCCCTTCTCTCCATGTGCTTTAGCTGACCCCTGCACCAGTTCCATAACAACACAGAAGGGATTGGGTTAGTCAGACTGTGGGTCCATGTAGCCCCTTGCTCATCTCAAAAAGGGATGCTAGAAATACTGCAGGAAAGAACAGCTATAAATAATTCTTCTATGGATAATGGAAAGCAGGGAGCATGGATGCCAAGCTGCTTAATTTTATGCATCTCCAGACAAAAGCCAAAGTGTAGAAGATCACAGTTAAACATTGCTGTCTGCTGCATGCACGTTGACCTGTTGTTCTGCACCACCAAGTTCCTTCTGTTTACAAGAAAATGAGGGTTTTTTTAAATAAGATGGGTTTTGATAAACCACTGAAACAAAAGCCATTTTCTATTCCAAACATTCACAGCAGCTGCCTCTGCAGGTGACTGCTAAGTAGACCTCTAGCAAGAGAGCACATTTTGTTTGCATAAAATGATGAGCTCTGCAAGTAAAACTAGATATTTATGACTTCTGAGATTTTCACCCCTCACCAAGTTTGTTGTGAATCTCCTCCAAATACTGACTCAACTCTGAAGCATGGTCTCAGTCCCTGGGTCAGTCAATGTTTCTTATGTGTCTGGCTTCATGTTCCTTTTCCAGAGCACTGAGTGACATTGTCTCTGAAGAAAAGGGACCTTGAAAAATAGCATGTTCTTTGCATTGATGAACTTCTTTTTAGCTGCTGTGGACAATAAAATCCACTAAATCCACTCTTCAGACAGCCTATAAACATGCACACACCCCTAGCTCATATCATCTATATCTATATGTGCTGATGGTCAAAACAGCATCACACAAGGACAACATAAAAGCAGCTAGGCCAGGAAATGAAGAAGACAACATCCATTTGAAAGCACAGACAAAATTTTAATCAGTTGGCAAGATGCAATTACTTATGTTGGCATTTTGTCAGCTAATATCCATGCAAAATACCATAGGTCTGAATGCACAAAAGGTTTTGGGACCTCTGTCACAACTGACCACTGCATTGCCTTTCACCATGGTAGAAAGAATCAAGGGAAAGAATTCAAAACCTATCCCCTCCCAAAGCATTAAATGCTAAAATAGGGTTTTGAGCCAAGTTCTGGACTTCATTGTCCAGCAAACCTGGCTCTGACTAAAAATCTTCCACCTGCCTCTCCTCCCTGACTCTAGCCCTTTATAATAACAAGTAGGATCTGTCCACTCTTCCACATGCAGCATCTCTTTAGATTTAGAGCACTGGAAGAGCTTCCCTTAGGTGCAACATTCCAGTTCAGTCAGATCAGCATGGGAGCAGAAGAGATGTGAGGTTGCAAGGAACAAGATCCACTTTCTAAAGGTAGGAAGGGAATGAAATGCAGGGGAAATAAATCCCCAAATCCAGACAGGCAGCCCACCTCCTACTCCACAGGAAGGTTTGAGCTAGAGGAACTTGCATTGCTTTAGCTGATTGCAATTACACCATCCACTGTCTGGCTGGAAATAAGATGAAATTGCAACAGAGTTCCAGCTTTAATTGAAATTTCCTGGGATCTGTTATTACATAGCAGCGATTGTTCTGCAGCACTAATGAGCCTTTGCTCAGATAATTATCCAAGTGTCTCTCCAGTCACTATTTCATTATTGTATTATTAATGATCAGATAGGATTGTCACAGCTGAGATGAGACTTGAACACCAGACAGAGGAGCAGAGCATGGATCAGAGCACACAAACACGGCTGCTTTGACACACATCCTGCCACGGTGGCTGCAGCATCACTGCTGGGACATGAAACTATTTGCCAATTTGTTTGGGGGGCAGGTAGGACCTTCTATCTCTCTTTTTTTTGGTACACTCTACTATTGGTCTATATGAACCTTGCCATCCAGATGAGATTGTCTTCCAAGAACAAGTTTTCTTCTTCCTCGGTTTGCCCATTTCATAATTACAAACCTAAAGCCTTTTTTTTTTGGTCATTTGTTGAAATGAGGCCTGTAACCTTCTCATTCCTACCCTTATAGGTATGAAGAACCTCCAAGATTCTTCCTGAGCCTCTATCTGGGTTTCACGGCCCAAATTAACCACCAAAATAGTTTTAACATTTAGGAGTTGTTTACCCAGCCCACATTCTGTTGCTTGGAAGTAATTCAGACCCCAACTCTCTCATTCAACAGATTGCACAGTGCCAAGTCCTGCATGAAATCAAGCAGGATCCTGCAAGTTATCCACTTGGCATGAGGCCAGGCCAAGGCTAGAAGCTGTTAATTTTGGTGGAAGATTTGCAAAATTTGGCAGTGCAGAGAAAGACCTGGCTCACTCCAGCCCTGTGTGCTTTGGGAAGGAGCTTTCCCCTGCCTCCAGAAACAGAGTTACGTGGAGCAATGTTGCCAAAAGGACATAGCTACATCTGTGTTTTGTCCATGAAATCACCACCCTCCCATTGCTGATGGATACATAAGCAAATGAGTGACTCATTTCCTCTGTCAGCTGTAGGATCTGCCCATCTCAACACACCACAGCAGCCCAAATCAATAAGCCTTCATTCATAGCCAAGCCCTAGAACAGTGTTTGATAAGCTCAGCTTTGCAAAGACTCAGAAAAAGGTGTATTTTCCCATGCCTGAAGGGACCATTTCATTTTCTAAGTAAGAGAGATAAATCCTACAACTGTTTTTAGCAGCACAATGTAGCCTATCAAAGACCAGCCCATCCCAACCTCACTGCTCATCAGCTCTTGACTAACCTGCAAGAACATTTTAAACAGGCAGAAGGATTCCTCCAACAACTTCCAGCAACACTGCACGTGTCCCTCAGCTAATGCAAATCCTTCTTCAGATTTGACATCAATCCAGGAGTTCTGGTTTGGGATCATTGGGGTTTTTCTTCTCATTTCAGATGTTCCTTTTTTTGTCTGATGTTAGGAAAATCACTACTCTGCTGAAGTTACTTCAGATGTAAAACGGGGCAAGAAGTTCAATCCCAAAAGCTGGGTGACATTTCAGTTTTCTTGTGAAATGTAGCCAGAAACAGAGAAGGAAGTTTTAAAACAGCTTGAAATAACTGCAAATGCAGTTAAGGGAACAGTTTCAGTCAACAGAAGTATCTGTAAAAAAATTCCTATCTGCCAAACCTTTTTTTTTGTCACTGAAATTACTTTTGATTTTTTTTTTCCCCTAAAATGAGTTTTTTTTCCTTGCTGTTCATAGCTAAGCAAAATGTATTGTTAACCCAGGAGTGAAAGGTAATGGCTCCCTTGGGGCTTGAGGAGTGCTTCAGCCACTATTCATCTTTTTAGTGGGGCTTCGTTGCCTGAGATGTATTGTTAATTGGACAAAAAAAAAGAAATATTTCATTAATATTTAGTTTTACCACTAAATAAATATTGCAATATTTGAATAACCTTCCTCACCTCAGATTTCAAAAAGTTTCGTGATCTTGACAGGAGAAAACACACTGGCTAAGTACTAAGTATTATTCTTAGTGCTGATAAAAGACAATCTACATGTCCAGGAATCATTTTCTTGAAATGCTAGCAAAAATTTTTGCTCTTTATGCTATCAGAAAGACACCAGATACGATTAGATCGTTATGGTCTATCAATTTGTCATATTTCAGCAATTTTTTTCTGTAAGGATCCAAGACAAACCACCACTAAAAAGTCTAAAACTAGAAAAAAAAGCATCTTATAAAAACAATTGCTCCATTTTGATGTCAAAATATACAATATTCTTCTCCTTTGAAAGAACATTAGAAAAAAAAAATCATCACACCTCCCTTGGAAGCAATCATTCCCCCCTGTGGTTTTTGCACATTTGGGTTGCAGATCTCTCTCAGAAATTATAATGAAGTCTTAATTTACATGGCAGTTCTCCTGTTGAGAGATTCCACCTTAAACCCAACACAGTTCAGAGTATTGCCATCTTATAGCTTTTGTTTAATCTGCATATGCACACACGTAGACAAATATTGCTGTGAGTGTGGCTGGCATTAGAGAGGAGGTGAGATGTAAGAAATTCCATGTCAGCAAGGAGCTTGGCACAAGCTAACAAGACGAGGGCTATGGAATTAGTTCAGTGTGAAATACAGATGATCTGATGAGACAACATTGCATTAAATTCCTGGCCCAGGCTGACTCCCCATGGGAGAAAAGCAGCACTGAGCTGTGACTCCATCTAAACGTGCTCCTGCAAGTTCTCCAGTGGTCCCAGCTAGTCCCTGCATCCCCAGGCCATTAGCATGCCACACCAGCAGGTCAAGGAAGACAAAAAGGTCCCATCTGCCCCACTAAAAGGATGAGCTGATTATGTTCTACATTCAATCATAAGAAATAATCCATCTGTAATTAAGAGACTTCTCTCCCACCCCTCTGTCAAGTCTTTGCCTCCTTCCCCTCCCATCCCCCACCAAACCTTCCAGCATGAAGTCAATTTAATGAGATTTTTTTCAGTAACAAATGACCAGTTTGTAATAATTATATTTTCTTCTGCAATTGCTGTAAAAATGATTTAGCACAGAGAAGGCTCCAATTTATTAAGCATCAAATTTTCTGCAGTGAACTTTTAACTACGAAAAGAGCCTTGAGACTGAGGGAGCTCTCCTCCCCCAACTCTGGGCTTTGCCATTGCCCTGAAATATTGATAGTTTGTAGATGAAAATTTGACTCCTTGATGAAAATAAATGAATCCTGTGGCAGGCAGAGCCCAGCTGCATTTTCCACCCTTTTATCAAACCTTTTGGCATCACAGCAAGGGAAGTGGGGAAAGAAGTCACAGAGAGAATAACAAACCCAACCTCAGCCAGCTCCAGCCCCATATTTTCCTAGCAGACATTAGGATTTCCCTCAGGACTTCCACCCTACCATTAAAATCAAACTCTTTTATGTCCATAGTCTCCTCAAATGCATGGTTTTTTTTTTAAAGAACATATCATCTGGACTTGAAGAGCAACAGAGACAGCAAGGAAAAGGCTTAGAAAAGGTGTTCTGACCTTACTGCTTCACCTACAAGGTATTTTACTGCCTTTGATAAATCACAATGCTCAAGTTATGCAATTGTTTCTACTTTAGAGAGACCATAGTTAAAGCCATAAAGTTCAGGAGGAAATGACTGTCCCCAATTTTTAGACTACTGCACTACCACAGCAGCTCACTGCCTGCCACATTTGGGAGAAGAACCCAGGAATCCTGGTTTTCCTTTCTTTTCAAACACAAAGCTCCTTGTTACATCTCCCTGACTGTTCCTGTCCATTAAACATCAATGTAGATTGCCTTCTAAGTCATTTCCCAGTAAATATGGCTTTTTTTTCCCCATTTTTATCATGGAAGATTATTTATATCACAAAGGCAGAGTCGTCCAGCTGTGAGGTGATACAGAAATGTCACTAATGCTAAAGAAATTGATCCCACGTCATAAGTTTTCCCATGGCTCTCATTTTGAGTCAAAGTGTGCTGCTTTTTTGGCTCTCTAATGGGTGAGATGGGCAGAGAAGATGACAGGGATTTTACTCTAATCAGCAAGCATCATGCAGGCATGAGAAAGCAGCCACAGCAGTCGTGTGTGTTGCTTAGCAGGGATGCATAGTCTAAGATCTGATCAGAGTGGTGGACTTGATGCAGACCAGCATCAAGTACTGAGAGACACATTCCTGGTGTCTTAGTATCCTTAATGATCTAGTGTACCCAAACACCTACCTGAGATAGAGAGTGTTGACACTGGTTAGATATTAAACATACTTGTTGGGATACCAAAACTCAAGATTCAGTCCTCTGTCTGCCACACGTTGCCTGATTACTGTAAGTTTCATCCTATATCACACCTAGAGAGTGACAACAATAGAGCAGATGAGATCTTGCCCTCATTTTTTTTCCTGGTTAGCCAGCAAAGCCTGGAGGACTGTATTTTATTAGGAGTTCCCACAAATCTTCTGTGCAACCAGTCTTTGCCTGTCTTAAGGACTTCCTGGGACTGCTACAATCCATTAATGATGGATAAGAATAGAATACAGGTAGCTGAACTTTGAGATCCTTCTGGAAAAGATGCTAGACAGGAGAAAAAGAGGAAGGTGGTAGGGGAACAAATGAAACCAGAAACTAAGGACAAGATCTGGAGAGGTGCAGCTTTCTCCCCAATTAGTTTTGAAATGCCAGCAATGATTGGCTATGTTGGGAGGCTAAGCAACATCCCAAAAAGCTCTCCCTGCCCTCAAGATCCCCAAGCCTGTAGCATCTGGATACCTTCCAATAGAGTCACAGCCAGACTGCAAAGTTCAAACCCTGGCTCTCTTACCACTTGGACTCAGTTCAGTACATGTTCAAACCTTTTTCACAGCAGAAGCCCACATTATATGCTAAAAATTGCTTCAATTACTCCTGGCTGTACCTAGGACCCTTTTCAGTTGAGCCAGCTGGGATGAGCAGGTAGTCATGCTTCCCCAGCAGAGCTGGTCAATGGTTAAAAACTACCAAACCTCAGTTAGCTGCTGCTCTTCTCTGAATAATACCATAATCCTCTTGTTCAGGCTGCGAGCCTGAGTGCAGGCAGCCCAAAAATGGTAGGAAAATGAGCAAATCAAGCCCACACCACGAGATAAGCATATTTCTTCGTGGATCATTATAGTAAAAAGAAAAGTGCTGCATTACTTCTTTTCCCCCAACTTTGGTCACTCAGAGGAATGAAGGTGAAGTAAAAGAACACCTGCCTTAATGCAATACACCAACAGCTCCCCAAAACCCCCAAAGAAGGCTGCTTGCCTGAAGGTTTCCCTTGTGTCACAGTAAGTTTTGCAAAATTCTGATTTTATTCTATTTACTTTTGCCCATATGCACCTCCCAAGAGCACTGAGAATGAAAAAGGCAGTTTTCTGTAGCAGGGTAGCAATTGCTGAACCAGCTCTCAGCGTGGAGTTCATTGAAATGCAGACCAGCTCACTTTCTTTTCCCTTCAGCTGAACAGAAAAGGAAATAGCTTCTACTAGCTGATTGACCTTTCTGCTGAATAGGTTGTCTTGCTCCAAAGCTGTGATCCATGACCCTGAGTAGAGTGGTGTAGAAGACTATGGATAATTATAACCCAACAGGGCCATCACTGCTAAAACAAGACAGTATTCAAACAGTTGCCACTGGATTCCTGTTTAAAGGAGCAAGAAATACTCACAGCAACTGATCCTTCCCATCTTTCTCCTCGTTTTCCAAGGAAGAATAGATGCAAGTGGTGGATTTCTTTAATCAGAACAAGGGTCAACACTGGGGAGACAGTAGGGGACCGAAAAAGTCCCTCTCATTTGGGAAGAGATTATTTTAATGAGACCCAATTCTATTATATGAAAGATGATGAATGATAATCAATGTGCAATCATGCTGACAGGGAGTGGTTAAAGATTTTAGTCTTGGGTATGCATGAAAAAAACCAGTTTTTCTACACCTAGCAGAGCGAGCAAATATGAAAGAGGAAAGACAAGAGGAGATGGGTCCTTGCACAGGGTGAACTGGCACAATCTGGCTGTTCTCTGATTAATACCAGTGGAAGGTGTGGGCAAGAGTTTTAACCTGCACACTGTTTATCAACAGCTGCTGAAACACAGCATCTTATTTCAAAGCACCCGTGTTACATGAACCTCCAGCAAGCCTACAAAAGACTGTTAATTTAATTAATTAACTCTGGTAAATGGACCCCTAAGGGCTCCCAGAGGTAACATGCAGAACTGGCAAGGAAACAACACAACTGACAGGAGCATCTGCCTTGAAGAAAATTACCATGCCCACCTAGTGACATGAAGCAACAGAAAACCAGCCAAGTCTCCTTGTTCCTTACTCAAGAGGGGCAAGGCATCAGTCACTGAGCCCTGGCTCTCCTCTAGACCTACCTGAGAAGTGATACCAGCATCTGAGACCAGAGAGTGTATTCAGCAGGGGGCATTTGCTGTCCTGGAAATAAGAGCAGCATTCAATATTTCACTCCTTTTTCCTGGCACGTTATGTTGCAGTGAATAGAGCATGGGGCAGGCCTGGGTTCTGGAGCAATTTTTGTAGGCTCTGAGACTCAGAATCTGTGTCCAACCACCTCCTGCTCTGTCAGGTTAGTGCTCAGACAATCCATTTTTGCTTTACAAGCTAACCAGGCTATTTCTAACCTGATGAACTCAATCACACCCACAGAAAGGGACTTAGTGACCTGATGATGTCCACCAAATTGCCTAAAGCAAGGCATAGCTTTTCCCTCAGCTATTCACAATTGCTGGATGAGCTCTAACTGGAGTAAATCAGATGAATTCCAGCCTCTTCAGGGAAGCTTTGTCAATATTTGGAAGCTGAAGACCATGCTCTGAAGACCTTGGGAAAGTTATTCTATGCATTATTTGCAAACATCTCGTCTCCTTCATCTGGAGGAAGAGCTCATCATATGCCCCAAGGGATATATTTTCTTCCCTACATGCCATCCATAAGCTTTCCACAATTTGTTTAATTTTTGTTGTTGCCTCTGATGAAAGCAGACATAAAACAGTACAAGTCTTGCCAGCACTTTAACACTTCGTTGTTCTTCATTATTGCATAAAGGCCAAACAAGAAAATGACCTTGACTGCAACACCACTGTCATTTGAGCTTTATTTCACTGGTAATTTCATGTTTATTACTATGTTCATTGTCCATACATGGACACAAAACCCTCCCTACAACCCCGTGGCTGCAGTGGAACTTTCACTCTAATAATGAGTAGCCCAACTACAAATGACTGTTTTTAGTTTAACAAGAAAGAGAACAATAAAAGAGCAGGGATAATGCATCACAAACATGCCTTGTTCATTTATTTGACAACTGCAGTTTAGTTATAATTAATTATGATAATACTTTATGCCATACCAGCTCATGTTCTGTAGTTTAATTTGTTAAAGTCTCAGTAACACACCACCTCCCCTCCAGCGTTATGCAGCTGATCTTTACTGTGTAGTAGGGCAAAGTCTGATATTTTGGGGGTCCTGATATTTTCACTAACCCTTGTCAGGGCAACAGCCTGTTTGGAGTTTCCTCTCTGTGCACAGCCAGAGCTGAGCTGCAGACCTGGGTGCAGCATGCTCTGCCTCCCCTCATCCACACTTGAAACCCCTCCTTATTCCAACATCACACTGATGAAGCCCAAACCAGGAACATCTCTGCCCAGGCTCTGTGGACAGGGACCACATGCCAGGCTGGGGGATGCTCCAACCTCCTTTGAGAGGACCTGTGCCAGGTCTCAGCTCCCTGACCACCTCCTCAGCCAGTTCCAGCCCTTTTTGTTGAGCTGACCAATTTTTCGTGACAATACACCCTGCACAAGGGCCCAGAGTCTCACTGGAAGCCTCTAGGTGCTAGTGTAAGACAAACAGTAAATAATTGTGTCTGTCAGAGCCTGAGTAACACACACAATGCTATAGACAGCTGAAATAGCTTTACACATTTATCCTTCAGGCTTAACATTGGTTGGGTGTCTCTTACATAGGCTGAAATGATATCAGCTTCACACCATGTATTGCTTCTCTTATTAAATCTGGCCAGACCAGTTCTTGTCTAGAAACCCATAGATGTCACCTTAATTTTATCTGAATATGTACAGTGCTCTGGACAGGTTCATTCTTCCTGCTTTAATTTGGGCTGGCTTGATATCCTCTCCTCCCATTCCTACACAACAGCCTCTTCCACAGGGGAGGGAACCAACCACCTCTTCTCCCTGCATCCCCTCCCCATCCTTCTCTCAGTTTTGCTGGAGGGAACCAACCACCTCTTCTCCCTTCATCCCCTCCCCATCCTTCTCTCAATTTTGTTTCCAGGGTCCATGCATTGCTGAAGGATTCAGTCATCAGAGACTTTTCACACTGTGCTAGAAATTCAGGAGCCAGAATGAATTTGATTGGATGAAATAAAAGAACTGATTAAATAAAAGAACTGATCTACACTCCTCCTGATCTGCTACACAGAACTGAATCTTGACTGAACTTTGAAAAAAAAATCACAATGTTTTGTTTCAAGATTGATTCCTTCCCTGTTTTTCAATAAGAATATGAATCAGTCATCACCTCCATCCCCCTCCTCTCATGAGCACTTTCTGCTTTATTGCATTTTTCAGGAATTTATCAGAAAAATCTCCAGGCTCACCCCCCAAAATCCCCCCAATAAATGCAGCAAGGTGAAAAACTGACCTCATTATTGTCACTGACGTTTCAGAAGGCAGAGACAGAGGAGTTTGTGCCTCTTGTCCATTCCCAGAGTGCCTGGAGCCTTACAGATGGAACTGTTTGAGGATGGATTCTGTGTCCAGGGATCTGAATGAAGCAAAGGCAATCAGCAACCTCTGAGAGCCACCAGATTCAGGCTTTAGCACAGATGTACAACAGACACCATCTACTGAAACAGAAAAACCAGCCCCAAAACAAAGCAGTACTAAATACCTCTGTTTTTCTTTGTTCTTCACCATATTTTCTGCTCCTTTTCTTTTGTAGGATGCCTTTTTTTCACCTCCCCATATCTTCAAGAGAATCTCATCACCTCCTGCAAAACAAATATAAAGAAAACTTGCTAAAAAGGCAGAAAGGTGGGAAAGACAGTCATAGGACTTTGAAAAACGTTTGGATGAAGCCATGTGGAAGAGTCATGCAGAAATAAGTTGTTCCCTCAGCTGCCCCCAGCCTGCACAAGGGTTAACAGGAGATAAGTTGGATGAGGCATTGAAGACAAACCCATCAATACTCAGTGACTGTCCAGGGATCCTGAAAATATTGCAATCATTTTAAGCACAAAAAATGAAAATAGAGAGAACCAAGCTGCCTCCCTTTCTCTGCCACCTGTAGCTATTTTGATCTCTCCTCTGCCTCATTTCCCTCACATCAGCTGAGCCATCTAATGATTGATTTTGGTTTAAAATAGCATTTTATGTGGGTTTTGGGGAACAGATCAGCAAGACTGGTCTGTAAGCAGCCCCTGGGTAGACTGGGAGAGGCAGACACTCTCCTGCTTATCTTCCATTTTGCAGGTAGAGCAGAGTTAATCCTCCCTAAATCTATCTGCAAGTAGAGTCCTGGGCAGAGGAGGATGCACAGTAACCAGCCAGAAGAGAATTGGGCTTTTTAGAACTTAACTTGTGCAGAATTTGTAACCAATATGCAGACAAGGCCAAATCCTGAGACACATCAAATGCAGCCAGAACTGAAGAAATCACATATCCACCACAGCTTCCACCAGGTCCTGCCTATCTTGGTGACAAATTCTCTTGCATCATTTACAGCCTAAAGGCTGTTGCTTTTTACTTTCAACTGCAGTAAGCTGCAGTGATATCATTGCCAGAGCAAACCAAGTACTTAGGAAATATTAAATATTTATCCAATGCAGTTCCTCCTCAAAAAAAATGCTGCTAAAAAAGCTGGAGAAAGCCTCTCTGTCCCAAAGCACATTTAAGTACAATTTTTTTGTCTCAGAGACTATATTAAAAGTTTATGGACCCTCTAACTAAGCCTATATACACTATGGCATGACCTGGCCTCAATTTTTCCAGTAAGAGTCAATAACTGATGGTCCTGCATTGCCATAAAAACCTGCTTTTGCAGAATTTTGCAGCTGGATTGCCCCATGATTGCCCATCAAGATCACAAGAGCACTGAGTTAAGAACCCCAAAAGTGTAGAAATTCCCAAACTCTGCAAAAATAAATATATATATACACACATATGTATAAAACACTCATACATCTGCAAACTGCAATGGCCCTGGAAGTTGCCCTGCTGCTTTTTGTTTGAAAAAGGACAAGTGGCAATTAAGGGAAATGGAGAAAATTTACAGAAGGCAATATGGATCAATGTTCTGCCAGAAAAAAAAAAAGAGGAAAAGGTACCAGAAATCAGATTTTGCTGCCTGATTTTAAATAAACAGTTGTCAACAGGGCACTCTGAAACATCATTACAAATCCTGCTCATGTTCCAACCCCCAGAAAGAGGGAAGGAAGGCACAAATAAAAGAAAAATCCATTCAAGTGCTGCAGTAAACACACAAACCCACCCCAATTTCCTAGTAAAGGCAGGAAAACTTAAAAGCAGTGAAAAGTAGGTTAAGATTTGCATGAGGCTGACATGCAGGACAGCACTGGAAGTTACACCTAATAACCTCAGACAAGCCAAAATGTTTGCAAACTTAGTTTGCATTTCCTTCTTCTTATTCCCTATGCAGCTGAGATGATTAATATTAGAGGATATTATTGCACTCCTGACATTCAAACCAGGCAATTTCAGTGCCTGGAATAAGCACTGAAGAAGAGGAAGGGCAGGTGGTGAGGTCACCCAGCTCCTAGATCCAAGCTCAGCTTTTATTTACATTAATACAAGGAAGAGCTGAGCGTGGAGAGAACACACAGGGAACGTCATCTCTGTTCATAGACTTTTATATTAAAGGCAAGACTTGAACATTTATCTTCCCTTCCAGCCACTGAGCTCCACAGGTCCATTAGTTCAGGGGTGGTCATGTTTGTCTGTGAGGCTTAATGACTGCTGTGGCTTTGGGATCCCAAACATCTACCATATTACTTTCAGATGCATCTCTCTCTCATCCCTTCACTGGAGGTGTTAACATAGACCACAAATCAAAGATTAAAAAACAAACAAAAAAAGACCCAAAGAAAACAAAAATCCAACTTTTTTTCTCCAAGCATAAGAGAAAAAACAAGTAATTACACAAATAAATATTACTTAAGGGTTTCGTAAAATTAGAGAAAAAACAAGTAATTACACAAATATTACTGAAGGGTTTCATAAAATGACTTGTGTTCTGCCTTTTTTTCCCTTTTTCTTTTCTTAATTGTTTCTTCTTTCCTTCTCCCTCTTTTCAGCCACTGATTGACAGCTCCCAGAACTTCTCTCAGGTGCCAGGTATTTTTTATAATGTTTCATTCATGGCACTTCAAACCTGCTCTCTGCTTTCTCTCCCTTTCTGATTGCTTCTAGGAGGAAGGGCAGCAAAGGCTGCAGAAATCAGAGTGTGACTGTGAAATCAGAGAAACAACAGAGAAGTCAGATGACAGAAAAAGCCAAATTCCTCTTTTGCTCTGAGGGTGTTTCTGAGCCTGGCCTGGGTCACTCTCAGCAGGGACAACACCAGCCCCACAGTACCCCAACAGGGACCTGCAGTTCCAGCACAGTGACAGGTCTACAACAGAGCAGACTTTTCATGTTATAAGCTTAGTGTATAATTTCTTAGGCAACCCAAAGGGATTTGAAGATTCAAAGTGGCAGTTTAATTCCCATCCAAACTGATGGATGAGAAGATAACCATAACATTTATTTTGTGGGCAAGCAGCGCTTCCTTTTCAGCCTTGAGCTCAACAAAATATTTTCCCTTTGTTGTGCAATCACAGCCTAAAAGGCAAATTCAAAAGAGGCTCAAAATAAGCCCGTGTTTTCTCTAAGAGCAATTTGCACAAACACTGTTTTCCATGTTTGCTTTGTTTGCCAAAATTAGAAGTGAAAGCCAGAGCAGCAGGATGGCAGACACTCCCCTGGTTAGAATTACTTCCACTCTTCTTGGGGTTTCTTACTGACAGTGTAAATTTGGGGCTTGTTAACACCTTACAGGACATCAAGCATCCCACAGCCTTTGCTTTTCAATCTGCTTCTTTCTCCTGCTTAGTTGTGGCGACAGCTTAAACCTGAGCAGGGGAGGAAAAGCCTTTTTAGAGGGAATGCTGGTGGCCTGCCCTGGTTTTGCTCTCAGTTTCTGAAAAGGGGAAAAAAAGGTCCTCTAAATAACTGGAAGTCACCACCATCATCAGGTTTGGAAGCTGGGACTGCAGCCAGGCTGGTCATTTGATTGAAGGAAATCTCTATTAAGGGAAAGGAGAGAGGGTTGCATTTAGCCTGCTAATCCTGACTTCCAGGCTCAGCTTCCCACTTTGATACAGAACCCAAGGAGCTATCCCAGCTCATAGCTTTCAACCACTTCTTTAACTGGATTAAGCTTCTAAATGCCTCAGTAAAAATTAGGCACCTAAGTGTCTTCGAGGATCAGAGCCTGCTCTCCAGCCAGACAAGATTTGCAGAGATTTCTGTGCCTCAGGCTGAGGATGGTGTCTGATGAGACTTCCAGCACACACACTGCAAGCTGCCCAAACCCAGCTTGGCACTTTGCTTTCCCATTAGGAAAATCAGAGGTAATAGTACTGTCTTGCCTTATGAGGGTGGAAAGAGGAGAAAGACATAAAAGACCGTGTGATGTTCACCTAATACAGCCCCAGGG
Source organism: Merops nubicus (assembly GCF_000691845.1). Lineage (NCBI taxonomy): Eukaryota > Metazoa > Chordata > Aves > Coraciiformes > Meropidae > Merops > Merops nubicus. The sequence continues at coordinate 12,732 of NW_008622399.1, read as the reverse complement.
AACAGATAAGTGAGATTTTGTCAAGTATTTTAATAGAGAATAGCTCTACTGACTTCAGTGGTGAAATGGAGCCAATTTGCACAGCCCAAGGATCTAGCTCTTGATGCTCAGCTAAAGCTCCAAGGACTACAAATGAAGGCTGTAGGTATCACAGGCACATCCTGCTGTTTGCTGCTGTGAAGTGTAGCACATCAGCAGTTGTAGCAGCAATGTGAAGCTTCTGGTGACACTGGCCTCAAGGCAGGTAGTGTATGGTGTGCATTTCCTTGGTGGCAATGGATAACGAGTAATAATTCCTCTGATCATGGCCCTGGAGAGAACTGCAAAGTGCAAAAGCCTTTGGCAAGGTGGTAAGAGTCATACAGAATCTGGAAGTAGGTTCAAACCCAGCCTCACTTCTGCTGCTAAAGCAGTTTTTCCTCTACATGATCTCCTGGCATCTCTCAGAGCCAACAGGGTTGTACAAGACCTTGGAGTCTGCCATGCACCTCAGCTGCAATCAGACTCCAGACTTCCACCCACCCCCTTCAGTCAGAACCTGCAGCCTCTCCCCAGAAATAACCTTTCTTAGCCATTTTCAGTAATACTCTTACTGCCCACCAAGCCTTTATACAACCAGCAGTTAAGTTTACTGATGGGTATAGTTAAACACTCAAGAGAAGAAACCAAAGCCAACTCTCCAGTCTTGCTGGTAGAAACTGCCCTGAGAAATGTGACTTGCAGCTGTTTCCACATTCAGAAAGATTTGACACTAAATCCCACATGTTACAATGAAAACCCTTAATCCCTGAGCTCTAAAAGGGAAAATGAAGACAGGGAGATATAGATAGGATGAAATGTTGGGACTACTTCAGGACGTTTGGAGTGAACAGAACATTTCTGCACCAAGTCACTGTCAGTTGGCATGGTTAGCCAAATGTGGGGCATGGGATCTCTGCTTGATTCAGGACTGAATGGGAATGGAGAACCCATTCAAAGCTGGGAGCAGCAGGGGAGATGTTCTGCAGGTGGATAAGGACAGGTTGCTCTGGCTAATCACCAGGTAATCAGATCCAGTGCAGTAATTTTCTGAGTGGTGACCAATTTACCCTGCATAGGATGTTCCCCTTGAGGCATCTCCTGCTCGCACTGCATGCTTCTTGATTGGAGGTTTTTCTGTTTAGCAAAGTAAAAACAGCTCCTGTTTCATCTTATTAAAAAAAAGGCTGAAACAGCATCAAGGGCCCAGCATGGTGTTGGTGGATGCAGTGAAAAAAGGAGCCCACTCAGGCTCAAATGTAAGGTTGGAATGGGCTTCAGAGGTATCACTGAAAGCTCAGCTATCTAAACCCCACTCTGTTCTCCTCCTGGCAGAGCCCATGGTGACACCTGTAATTCCTGAGTAGTATTCCATGCCCAGAGAGCAAGCCTAGAAAAAAGCTTCCTGAAAGCTGTTGATCTAGAGACTGTGTATTACAGCTCTAATACTGTTGTTAGCTCCATATCTAAGAGACAGTGCTCCTGGAATAGTGTTTTTTAATACCAAGCTGATATTCAAACATAATGAGGCAGGTATTCTTCCTCAAGAAGATCCCCACAGGGACAGAAAGGAGTTGAGCTCCAGGAATCCAGTGATTTCCCTGAGAAATGGAGGTAGATGGAGAACAAAGGATGGATCTTCATTCAGAAACTCCTCTGGACTTGACAGGTATGAATGAGATTTGGTTTAAGCATCTTGCCAACCTTGGAAGAGTTTAATATAGAACAGGAATGAATTTAATTCATAGAAAAGATAAGGGGAAGGAGCAGTTGGTGTATATATATATATGCTTATGTTTTACATAACATGTCTTGAATAAAATTCATTGTGTTTGCTCACCCCTCTGCTCTGAAAGGTCAAGTGCCCCATGCAGTTAAACTTAGCCTCCCCTTCAGCCTTAAGACATAGTTCTGTAAAGCATGAAAGGCACACCATGATAAAAGATGAAAATAATGATAGATATATATATATATATACACACACACTGTCTCTGCAGCAGCCTGGAGCTGCCCTGAGTCAATGCACAGAGAAAAACCCAGAGACATTTCACGTGGCTCTGCTCCAAGCTGGCACTGCACAACGTAACAGAATTTCTCAAGCAAGCCCACAAGAACTGGGAAATTTTAATATCTTCTTCCCCTACAAGTCATTTCCAGTGTTTATGCTCCGTGGAGCTCCTTATGAGTGTCAGAGCAGAACAAATGTCATTTTTAATGGACTTGCTAAATCATAAAAACTGTTTGCAAAATTGCATCTGATTAAAACATGAAAACGTTTCATTATTCAGAGAAAAAATCCCAGGCACTCTGCAACAGGGGCAGTAGTGGGCTGTCTGAAGAGAAATCTTGGCCTGCATGACTTTACTTTAGTGAAAAACTAAACCTACAGTGTACTTCAGGCAAATACAGAGGCATTTTCCTGGATGGAACAAAGCATCATTGCATCTTTAACTCTTGTGCATGACTTTACCTCAGTGAAAAACTAAACCTACAATGTACTTGAGGCAAATACAGAGGCATTTTCCTGGATGGATGGAACAAAGCATCGTTGCATCTTTAATTCTTATTGCAACATAAAAGAACACAACAATATGCATTACCATGTACTCAGCAGTGTGCATTGTCACTGGTAATAGTCAAATACTTCTGAGATGTAGATCACAGTTCCCTCTTGAAGAAGGTCAGCTCTGGAACAAGCCAGAAGATTTCATTTCTAGGGCATTTGTCAGTGAAAATGTTTCCTGTTATTTATCCTCAATCACAAAAACCACCTCGGTCCATATGGAAGAGGAGTAAAAATTGAAAGTTCTTGCCCACATGAACAAGGCAGATGTGGCAATAGAGCACATAGTATAAAAGGGGAGAGCTTCAGAGAGTAAATAGCACTAAAAATCAGAAAAGATACCCATCAAAATTAGGATGTTAGACCATTTACTGGTGAGAACACAGAGGCTTAGTTCTACCAACGCTCTCTAGATGGGGATGCAGAGTAATTACGTTTTAGTTTACTGAGCATGTAACCTTTGGTAACAGTATATTCTGAAAAGTGACAGAAAATGATTCAGCCAGACACGCCACATCTAGGTAGCTGCCTACATCCTAGATGTCAAACAATACATCAATCAACCTTTTACTGTTAAGCTGTTATTTAATTTCCACAGGCTTGGGGAAGCGTGTTCCTTTCCAAAGTGTAAGTTTTATTTATTGAACTAAATAATTCACCTTCAGGGGAAGAGGTAGGAAAGGAACAAACATCATTGTTGGAAAGGCAAAAGCCTAATTTAAACATATTCAAAGCCCAAACATATCATTTCAAACAGATCCCAGCTTCCCATTGTGCGTGTCTGGAAACAGCAGCTCGAGTTCTGCTTTCACAATGGAATTTCCATGACAGAACTGATGGGGATGTTGCTTTCTAAAAGGATAGAAGAACGTGGATAACTCCAGCATAGAAATGGTTTGTTGTGAGGTTACCCAAGCTGGTTATTTCCCTTGTGGGTGCAGATACACTATCACTTAACCGTGTTAGCATGTCTCATTTTGGGATTATGACAGGAGATGCAGGACTACTTGCTGCACTGACTGAGGCTGATAAGGCAGACACATATAATAGGAAAGAGACTGACACAGCATCTTTTTACATACTGGAAATGTCTCCTGCCATCTTTGCTGTATGGAGAAATTCACCTCTAACACATTAGCTGGTAAAGATTTGCCCAGTGTTAAATGTTGTTGCGTACGGATAAATTCATTAAGGCAAAGGTGCTTTGAAATAGTTGAAGCTGCCAATTAAGTGTAAAAAAATCAGACCCTGAGTGATGCTGCAGTATTTCTCCATATGCCTAACGGTGTCAGAAAGATGCTGAAGTTCAACTTTGGCAAGTTTCCTGCCATTGTGCAGTACAGATCTCATGCAAAGGTGAGTAATTCCTGATATACTTTCTGTCAACTCAGCATTTCCCCAGAATTTCAGCTTGATGTACTGCCTGTTCCACCATGAACACATTTCTTCCTGCCTGCCTTCCTTTTGCTAATCAGTTTTATCAACACAGCCTCAGGTGAAGAATGGCTTTCAAGATACAGAGACTGCCAGATAGAAATTCTTGCTTAATGCAAATTGTAACAGTCAACAGAAGTCTCTTAATAAGCTACAAAAATCCAACCACGGCCCAGAATCACAGCTGGTGTAAACTGAAATAGCAGCATCAGTTTACACCAGAAGAGAGTCTGGCCTTGCAAGTTTGTAAATCTCAATGCTCTTTAAAAAACAAAACATTAAATCATTTTGCCTGAGAGATAAGAATATCAATTATGCTGCTCTACATCTTTCACCATAACCATTGATTTGTGCTTCCCTCTATGTCAGCCTAGGATTTTCAAACAGTAGAAGATTTATGGCTGCATTCTATAGAGAAGGAAACTGAGAATCTCATGAATTGCTGGTGGTTAGACAGCTCTGAGAACACAACTTGCCATGTTCATCCCAAAGGAGTACAAATGCCACTCATCATCCTAAAAAAACTCATCCCCTTACAGCCTAAGAGCTCAACAGTGTGGAAGATGCTCATTCTACAATCAGATTGCTTGGCCACGTCTCAGCAAGTCTGAAGACATTCCCTTGCCTGCCAATGCTCCTTTCCCAACACTAACACTTCCTAAGGTCCTCTTAGAAGCTACACTTCTGTGATGGGAACACCCCAAAGCAAGCCCTTGCTCCCCAGGTTCTCAGCACAGCCAAAGCAGCACCTGACCACAGTGAGGGGCTGTAGTCACATCTCTTAAGCACAGTATTAGCTAAAAACAATAGGACAACAAGAACAACCCCTCCTCTATGTTATCTATTGTGGAGCTGCAGTTCTTTTCTGACACCAAACTTGGGACAATCTGAGCTAAACCCACAAGCCTTTCCCTGCCAGGAGAAGCAGTATGTACCTTCCAGCTCATTTCTTAGCTCCATGTTAGTCAGATGGGATGAAATGCTTGAGAAAGTGAAGTACTTCTACTTGATATCAATAGACATCCTCAAAAATTGTTATTCTTGTGACCCTAGTGTTGCCAGCTTACCCTAGCCAAGAAGTCACCTACTGTAGATAATATTTATTAAGTATTGACTTTGATTTACAAGCACTGGGACAGCTCACAAGCAAGAGAATTACTGCATTAGATACTTTTGTTATTTCCTCCACACTCTGACTTCTCTAATGTTGCTGTAACCCTTTCATAATTTAAAAGCTATTAAGATCACTCCCTGCCACGACCAGAGAGCAGAATGTTGTGAGGTACATCAAATCATACACTGCAGGAGGAAAAAATACAACCCCTAAAGACAATAAGAGCAAAAATTGCTTTGCTCTTTAGGGTCTACAGAAGTAGGTAGCAAGAAACAGAAACACACTTGATATGGAAACTCCTCAGCCTTGGGTAGCAAGCAGCATCCTGTATTCTTGCTATGGGTTTAAGTTAGAAACAGAAAGCAGGAAGCAAAAAAACCAAAAAATATTCTGCTGATTCTCCTCAGGTCCTTGCTCCTTGCTGGTGTATGGTGTGACAGGATCTTCTTGGTGGATGCTATAAGCCTTTTGTCACAGTATGGCTCATCACTGCTTTTGTAAACCCACTAATTCCTGAGATTTCAGCACCAACATCTCAGGAATTCCTTCACTGAGCTAGAACTGAGAGCCAGGTCCCATTTAATAGCTGCAGGAGAGGTGACAATGAATATCCTGTGGAAGAAGTGAGATAACCTCTGAATCTCTCAGGGATAACAGTCATTCAAGGACATACTGCAGCCAGAAGGCAACGACAGAACTCAGTGGACAATAATAATTTCTCCTTACTATATTTACTCCATAAAAATCTACAAGCCAATAGCTTTTCAGCTCAAGCTGCAGGGAATCGTTACTAGAGGTCAGCTTTGACCAAAATGGAAAGAAAAAATTAATAACTTTTAAAGATCCAAGAAATTAATTATAAAACCAACTACCCTCTAGAAGGCATCAGCAGTTTCTTTTAACTTCCTGCCTTCTGTTGCCTAGAACTTGAGTTAATTTTGAGCCAAAGCATTTCAAAGCTCAATTCTTCTGCAGAAAAACCTGATGGGAACTAATTGATATGAAAGAAACTCAAGCATGAAAGGCATTTTCTGTTTCTCCCTATTATTCACACTTTATGGTGAAAGAACCTCAAAAACGGGTAGCGGGAACTTTCCGTTCATCTCGTTAACAGAGATTTGCCAAATACTCTCAAGCCACACTGTTTTTTTTCCTTGAATAGCCAACAGACACAGAAATAAAAAAAAGACAAAGTCTCAAAGATTTTTAATAATGACAAAAAAGAATAGATCTAAAAGTTTTTTCCTTGAATAGCCAACAGACACAGAAATAAAAAAAAGACAAAGTCTCAAAGATTTTTAATAATAACAGACAAAAAAGAATAGAGCTAAAAGTTACAGAGGAGGAGAATCTCCTATCTAGTGGCCCAGCTAAAAAAAGCAGCATTTTCTAGAAATCGCCATCCAAGTTGATGGAGCTAGCTGATGGCACCCAAAAAATCTGACCTTTTCCTTCCCCACAGCTCAGCAAAGTGCCTTTGGGTGGGAGGTGCTGACATTCTGGAGTTCAGGGAGAAATGCTGAGCAATAGTTCTGTGCCTTCTGCCAGGCAACTGCAGTCTGCCCATTTGCTGTTCTCCCAGGAAAGCAGCTCTGTTTAGTTTCTTTTTTTCCTCCTCTTTCGACTACAACATAAAAACAAGCCAAGAAAACAAATATAAATGTCCACAACATGACAAGATTATGCTGCAGAGCTGACACCTGGCAAAGTGAGAGAAGAGATGTACTGGTAGCTCTTAATAGAAACCACAGCTGATAAACAGTAAGGAACAGGGAAATCTGTGCTTACTTCTCACAGCCTTGTTTATGCTAACAAAGTTTTGGTAATGAATTACTGCTAAGTGGCCTCCTTTAGTGGAAAATTATTCAAGAAAGCAGGTGCAGCTTAACAAACATTTATCTTATGGCTGCAAGGCATTCCAGGAGATGTGCTAAAGGGACCACAGAGCACCAGCTACCTGTACAGACATCCACAGTGGGCTGTGGAGAAGGAGGGACACAGGGGCAAGAGACTGCTGGGAATATGTGGGGAGGGAAGGTTGCAACTACTCAGGCATCTGTCCTACTTCATGCAAGCACCAGCCCTAAATTCAGCATCCCAAAGAGTATAGCCCTTGAAATCTTGCTGGTCTCCATAAAGCTTATTTTAGCACTCTGAGAATGAAGCTTAATTTATCATGAGAAACCTATTCTTAGATTGCTTGAAGAACATGAGGAGGAAGGTCCTCTAAGTTCAGATTTGGGCATCCAAGTTCTGGGTACCACCAGCTCCATGTGTGACTTCAGGCAAGCTGCATTAGGGCTGACTGGTGTAATTTGGCAATCACATCTTTCCAAGGCTCTCCCACCTCCTTAGTTCCTCTGCTTTGCTCATGCTGGCAGCTAAATCCCATTTTTGCTTGCACAAGTCTCAGGCACTAATACAGTGCTCATCATTTCAGTTCCTAGGTGGATAAATACTCTCACTGTCACTCTAAGCTGTCACAAGGATTTGTATCTGCCTTCATCACATCCCTTCCAGCCACAGTATAATTAAATCTGATGTTGCTTTAAGTCTCGGTGAGCAAAGGAAAATTCAGGAGATTAATCAGAATATTTTTTCAAAAAGAGGTCTTAAAATATTCTAAATAGACCCAAAAAAAAAGTAGGACTCATTTATTACTGAGCCAAGTTCTGGATACGACAATCAATTGACTTGATAGATAACACAGATCTCCTGCCTCTCCTATTTCATTCTAGAAGCTCTTATTCAGAGCCAGATCAAGACACAATTCTCTTTATTGTTGTCTCTCACTGGAGTTTATTTTTGGATGTGTGTTTTCAGCATTCTCTCAAGGGATGTGCTGTTGTCATGATTTTGAATTAGGTTTTTCCTTTCTCATTGTCCCCATCCTATAATAAATCTTTTTTTGAGCACATGTGTCCTAAGATACTGTTCAATTTTCTCCTTCCAGAAGCCTATGAGAATTTTGTTGTTGCTTTCAGGGCAGTCATGATACAACTGCAGACATGCAATAGATATTTCCCAGATGGTTCTGCAGGCTTTTTAACACAAGCCTAGCCCAGCTTTCTGTAATATAGAATCTGATGTTTACAAAGCAGTTGGAGCTGTTTTAAGCTCCTGATCACCTCAGCCTCAATCCAACTAATCACCTCAAGCATGTCATAGAATCATAAAATCCTTCAGGTTGGAAGGGACCTTCAAGAGCATCAAGTCCAACCATTGAGCCATTAGTCCATATATGCCATCTTTAAGAGTAACTTCATGAGCTTCTTGGTAATATTCTGTGTCCTTAGGTGCTTTTGTCACAGTGGCACAAGTCCACTGGCTGGGCAAACCTTGGGGCTGGTTTACATCAAGAGCAGGAGAACAAAAGCAGACACTTGTCACTGGCAGCAGGGCCAACTGAGCTGTGCAGCAGGGATGCCAATATTCCCACTGGAGCAACCAGAGAGCTCTGATCCAGGAAGATTTTAGAGCTTAGATCAGCGCCACTTTAGCTGCTACTGAGAATAATTAGAACTATATAAAGCAATAAAATAAAGCACTTTGCTTTTCTTAGTGCAAATGACCTTGCTAAGACACAGAGGGATGATAAGAGGGTGGTCAGTCTGTGCCTCACCTGCAAATTCCTGCTCTGGTTCCAAAGCATTAACTCCTGAGGAACAGCAGATGCCATTTGCTGACCTTAGGGCAGCAGCTCTGCAGAGCCTGGGCTGCTGGAGCTGGTGCCACCTCAGCATCCTCTCCACCTGCTCACACTTTGCCTTTCCACAAGGAAGCCTGAGGTCTGACAAGCACCAGGAGCAGTCAGCTCACAACTGGAGATGAATTCCAAGCTCCTGACACACCTGACTGTTCACAGGGTTGGAACACAGCCTGCAGGAGAAGCAACTCATTCAGAAATTAAGCAATAAACAAACTAGAGGAAAGGCAGCCTGCAACTGATTGCCTGAATACACTCTAAGCAAGGGGAATGCAAGATGGGCAATGTGCCTGCAGGATGGAAATTACATGGGGAAAGAGGTAGGTAGCACTGGAGAAAGGATATTAGAAACAGAGCATCATGATTCAATGCCAAAATTATTAGGAAAGCGAAGGAAATATGCTAGAAAGCAGCATAATCCATATCAGTCACTGGATGCTGTTCCACTGGGGAAGACTGGAGGTGCCAAGGCTGAACAGCCTGCCATTCATTATTTTTGATTTAGTACCACACAGACAGGAAGAGCTGGCATGATGCATTGGTTGTATATTCTTCTATTGATCTCTTGAACTTAGTTTTCTAAACTTACCATCCATCACCCCCACCAGCTCCACTCAAGTGCCCCTTGAGAGGAGGCTAAAGAGGAGTGACTGTCCTTTCTCTCAGGGCCAAGGTCTCAATGGTTTGAGAGCCAAGGACATAGGAGAACTTGAGTTGATCCACTACCTTTATGATAGATTGGCAGCATTTGCAGATATTACTTTCTTCCTACTAGGATGGCTCTTCTGAAGGGCAAAAGAAGCCCTAAGGAAGCTGGATTCCAATTCCACTTAGCTGAGAATCTGATTATGATAAAGGCAGAATTCATCTCCAGCTCCATGCACCACTCACTCCACTGACACTTGACTCCACCTCCATGGAAACTAACTCTGAAAAACTACCCTCCTCTCAGAGAGCAGAGCTGAGCTCCTTTCTAACGTGGCCACAGCCTCAACATTAGGTTTTGAAGAGCACATCACTTGGCCAACTCTACCACCTTCTGTTCCTCTTCCTTGTTCAGCCTAAATCCAGTTGTATACCAAGGAGTGGATATGCCCAAATGGGGGTACATGAGGAATGAGAAGAAAGCTTGGGAAATAACTGCAAAACTAATTAACCCCTTCCTCATGTATTAACCTTGCCAGCAAGTACTATTAATGGCCCAGGTTGGCCTGGCTGGAGAGGACTAGGTGGACAGAATACTCATGGTACAGGCAGCAATACAACCTAAAACCCAAATGGGGGTACATGAGGAATGAGAAGAAAGCTTGGGAAATAACTGCAAAACTAATTAACCCCTTCCTCATGTATTAACCTTGCCAGCAAGTACTATTAATGGCCCAGGTTGGCCTGGCTGGAGAGGACTAGGTGGACAGAGGAAGACTCATGGTACAGGCAGCAATATAACCTAAAAGCATAGTTAAGCCAGGGCAAATTTTGAGCTAGAGAGTTGTATTTTTGTGTTCACTTCTTAACTCTCAGAGGGTAGGGTAAGACTTAATATGGAGGACAGATTAGTGTTCATCTTTTGGGGGCTTTTTGTACTTTCATCAGAACAGTTTAAAACCAATCTTTGCTAGAGAAAACACAACAACTCCATACTCAGCTTTGATTACCAGCTTCTCATCTAGTCTGGGCATCAGTGGAAAAATGCAGCAGGGTATGGATATCCCCAAAACCCACTCCCAAGTCAATAAATCCCAGGCAAACCTCATGAAAAGCAGTAGCACTTCTGCCCCAAGCAAGGAATAAGAAACAAATCCACCACACTGTTTCAGGATTTACCTCCCCTATGTCCAGCTACCATTTTCTTGTGCTGCACTATGCAAAGTGTCTCACAAAAGCATTGATGGATCTGACAGTCTTGAATCCATCATCTTAATTCTTCCAGAAACTCTGGAAGGTTCTTTACAAAAATTCTCAAAGCTTCTCCCCGCCCCTTTCTTGTAAAAGATGCAGATATTAAGAACACAAAGCATTATTCATTCCCTCCCTTTCTGACATTTCTGGTATAAAAAAGGAAGCCAGGTATAAAGGAGACACGTAGGTTAAGAGCAATCTGTCTATGCTCAATAAAATATGGAAAAAAAGAAGTTAAATTGTATATTATGAGATGATCTTCAGTTGCCCTCTCAATGCAAGGAGTTTAAAAACCTGTAAATGGGTCCAAGGGAAACTTGCTCACTGGGGGAGGGAGAATTGTTACTGTGGAACAGGTTACATGCCAGGAAACTCCAAAGTTTAGAAAAAAGCTGAAGGATTCTTTTTCAGAGAAAGGTCTTTAGACAACCACACCGTTTGGCTCAGTTTTTAACCTGTAGCAAACTCTCCCATGTCAACATGACAAGCACACAGCAGGAGTCCCCAGCACACACTTTGTAGTTAAGGCAAGAACCAAGCAAGGAAAAAAAGGAGGCAGATGCTAACTCTGCCTTGTGTTCCATTGGCCCAGGAACATGTCGTGGGTTCAAGATAAAAGCACAGCCAGAAATAACCTGGTCCAGAGGAACAGCCACAACTTAGCTTTATGGGGGGGAGAAAAAAACCCTAAAAAATCTGTTTACCTATTACCAAACAGCTCTACTATTAACCAGTTATTGAGAGGCAGCTCAGAGCAGCAGTGCCTGCTGGCTTGACTATTATAGTTGAATATTTCAGGGCCTGCTAATGGGAGATAAATTCACATATGGGAAATTGGATGCAATTAAAGTAATATTAGCCATAGTTCAGAATGGAACCCACCTTTGCTTTCCCACGCAGGGGTCCAGCAGAGATATTATGTTTAATATGATTTTATTTGTTATGGAAGAAAGCTTGTGTGTGCAGGTGCCACAATAACTTACACAAGCAAAGGAAACCACAGTGTGGACTCAAGTTTAAAGAACAGCCTAGGATTTAAAACTCTAGTCTCATCAACTCCATGTTGCAGTCGTTTTGCCTCATTATGACTCTTTTTACCCATCTTTAAGGCTTGGATAACTCAATCCCTTGTAGCTCCTGAACACACCCTCTTGAATTTGACACTTACCTTATTTGGTGCTGACACTTTCACAGCCCTTACAGGCAATTATCAATTTCCACTGAGAATCCACTTTGCAAAGTCCACTGAGCAGTTTGGTGGGAAATTAAAGGATTCCAACGGGGAAGATCCTTTATTAGGATAAGGATTTTTTCCAAGCCTGCTTTCTGTAGACAAAAGTCCTTAGATAGTATCTGAAAAGCTTACACTAGTCTTACACAGCACTAGCATTTCAGGGGTGAGTTTAACCAACACAGCCATAGACCAACACATTGTCAGCAGCCAGTCAGAGCTAGATGGACATCAAAAACAACTTCCATTGTGTTTTCAAGCTTCTCTATCTTCCCTTTCCCTCTGCTGTTTCGTGCACCCAGCAGCGCTCCCCAGTTGTCTGCCTAACCTCAGGGTCTGCAGCTACTAGTGAAAACTCTTGGAAGTCTGGCATCGTAGGCTTAATACACAAAGTGCTTATTTTAAACAGACTGATGGCTTTTCTCCTAGATAATGATGATTGATTCTGTTTTCCATCTTTTGTCAAAGCTCAGCACGTGCCTAGAATTTTAACTAGTCCTTCTGATACTTCCATGCATCCATCTGTTCCTCTGGATCTCTCTCATTCTAGTGCTTTAAATAATGAACTTTGCTCTGCTCAGAACAATCTATTAATAAATTACAATCTCAGAGATTACACAAACCAATTAGTAGTGAAGCAACATCAAGAATTGAAGTGATAGATGGCATGGAATGGGAGGTGTGGGAGGGCGCTGGAGCTGCCAGTCCTTGCACACCCAAGATGAGCAGAACTCTCTACAATAGCTGGGGGGCAAAGTTGTGCAAAG
>NW_008622398.1:0-9539 GCF_000691845.1 Merops nubicus | reverse complement strand
GATGATGTGAATGTGCTGCAAATGTTAGGGAACTCCATCCTTCTCTAGTACAGTCTGAAACTGTCCTTTGCAAACCATGGGGCTGTGTTTCCAGCTCTGGGGCAGTCAGTTCCAAGTGTACTGAAAGCTGCTTGGGGCAAACTGCAGCCCTCACTCTGCTGCCAAAGGGACTGGAAAAGATGCATTAATGATGTGAGTTGTGGTGTACCACCTGGCTACCTTCCACCCCAGTTCATATTGAAGTTCTAACGTGTCCAGCACGACAGCACTCAGTGGCAGCATGACTTCATTTAGTCCATGATAATCTACTGTCAGTCTACACTCTCCACTAGATTGGCTAAATAAGACTGTTAAAGTGTGAGCTGAACAGAGGGCCTGCCATCAACATATGGAGCCGAGCACCCATGTGGACTATACCTTCATTGTCATTAATCACATCTCATAAATGAGGATCCAAAGCCATCTTGGGGCCACCCACTGGAAACTGGAGCAACACTTTTCCTGGAGGGTCCCTTCTTGGGATATTTTTATCTTTGAATACATATATATGTGCCTGTAAGATGGAAGTAGATTTTCCATCCCATTTGCTGAGGTCTTTCCCATAGTTATACAAGAAAAACCAGAGTGCTTTATGTTGCGTGCCCTCTCTTTCAAGCAGGCCTTACAGGAGAACATTTTCTCCTGACAGCTGAGACATGCATTGGTATAGGTGGCAAATCAAACCTATCCTCCATCTGGGACATTATTTCATACAACTTACTAAGCAGTTGTCAGTTTCTCAACAGCAGAGACATCAGCCCATGGGAAGGAATAGACACTATCTGCATGTAGTTACAGTTGAGTACTGAGGTCACCCATCATTGGTGCATCATCACCTGTCCAGCAAAAAAATGTTGATGCATTGGCACACAATGGTGGTGTGCTCAGCACCCAGAATTACATGGATCCAGTAATTCTGAGTTAGTCTGGATCTAATGGTGTCTGCAGGTCATCCAGGTCAACAAAAATCAGTGCTTGCACAGATAGTTCCCTCATATTTTAAACACCTCTCTCAATAGTTGTCCACTTGCCCAGGCAGTGTACGGTACCATCTCTAAAGAGATACCTGCCTCCAAAAAGGGGTTTTACAAGACCCCTGTCAATACTGAGTTTAGCCATCAGTCCCAACTGCTTGGCTTCTCTACCCTCTAAGTCCCCATCGCCTTCATTTTTCCAGCATTGGAGCAGCCAAGCAACAAGTTGCTCACCTTCATGATGACTGTAACCTTTACATTTATCTTGTGACTCACTTAGGGATAGAGATTGAGTGGTCACCTCTAATTTTTCCTGTAGGACCTGCCTTTTTTTGTATACTTCTCCACAGGGGCAACTGATACTGGCACTGGTTGAGTCCCTGGGACAGACACATTACCCACCACTGGAAACTGAGTAGCTGCAGAGATTCTCTTGGGACACAAGACAGCCTCACAATCCATTGCAGGTGTTGTGGCAGTCTATCATATGCATCCAACAAGACATATTTATTCAGTTTAATAAAGGTGTTTAGGGGGAAAAAAAAATAAGAAAATGATCTATGGAAAAGGTATGTTTGTAAAGTTACACTGACAGTAAAATATTAAAAGAAAGCCTCAAAGAAAAAGCATTTGTTAGTGGACTGGGTGGCAATGGGGTAATTTAAAGAAATGCTGCTTCTTATATCTTTGAACAGAAATTGTATTCAGTAAAATTCTAGATTTCTAGATTCTAGATTGCTAGAAAATAATTAGATTGTTTCTTTGGGCTAAATGTGTTTCTTCCTTTTCTTTTCCACTGTCTGCAAAGGAGAATGAACATGAAATTAAATGTGGCTACTACATCCCTTGTATGCTTTGATCATAGAAAAAGAATTGTTTGGCAAAAAGGTTTGGTGTTGAAAGTCTGGCCCTGGGTTTTCTACAGTAAGATGAGCTGTATTCTCCTCTGCCAAGTGAACAACAGAGGGAGCTTTGTCTAAGACCACATAAGGATAAAAATGGCAGATGTCTTTACTTTCAACAACTTCAAGTGATCAGCCTGAAAAAGCATTCATCAGAAAATGTACAATAGCAGCTGCTAGATGTCAAAAAGATCAGAATGATCAGTGTTCCCTGTGTTTCATCAAGCAGCAGCACTATCTCCTCCTCTGATTGAGTAGTCTGGCCTGTGTCTCAGTGACACTTAACTCACTGCTTTCAATAATGGAAAAACAAACCTTTTGCTTAGAACAAGTATTTTAGAACCATTGATCAAGAGATACTAAATACATAAAATATAAACAGTAATAACTGAGGTAGCATCAAGAAACTATTAAGATCTTACCTTTTGTTACTCCTATTCTATTAATGGAATTGAAAAAAATTAAATACTTCTAAAAAAATGAATAAAGTATATCCCTGCTATTTTTTCCACTGAAGTAAACAAAAATTACTAAAAATATAAACTGATCATAAAGGTTATACTTTTTATAGTTTAATTTAAGGAAAAGTAAGAGGCTTTTGAGTGTCTTGTTTTAAAAAGAAAAGCAAATGGCTAAGTTTGTGACTACCACCAGTCATAAGCAACTATTGAAAAGTCAGGTCTTGGGGTATGCTGAATTTTGCTGTCAGTTCCTTCCATCAGCCACTGCAGTGTAGGTGCTGTACTTGCATATTGCACTTTAGGGTCAGGGCCACCTCCAGACCTACAACAGACACTCTTTTAACTCCTCTCCCAAAGGGGATGAGAAAGGGCATAAGGGAGAGAGACTTATCAACTAGAAAAGTAAAATAGCTTCAATGAAGATAATAATAATAATAATAAAATGGAATATATACAAATATATTCAAACCAAGTATCAAACCCAACCACCTTGGTGGCAATCAGGTCATCATCACCTCTGATGTTGTGGAAAAGTCCCAGGCTGGACTCAGCAGCAGAGGGTGACTGGGTCCAAGAGCTGGATTCTGGAGCTTGGTTCAGGAACACATGGCTTGGGATCAAAGGCAGAACAGATGGAGGCCTTCTCAGATGCTGTTTGCTGAAGAAGAGCTTGACCCTTATGATCCTTCAGATTTATATTGAATAGAATGGATATGAGATGGAATACCCCAGTGGTCAATTTAGGGTCACCTGTCCTGTCTGCTCCTCCCCAGAGGTGTGGCCTTTTACTTTGCACCCCTCCATGTGGTACACAGGGTTTATCAGTGACCTTGGTCTGCACACCAATCCTTGGTGGTAACTCTAAACATGGAGCATTATCACTGCTAGAAGCAGACACTCTCTGTGAACATCTGCTGTTAACTTCAGACAGTGCAGTTAGTTAGAAGAAACTTAGCTGAAAAGTAAAATAACTGAACAGAATTAGTTCAGAATTAGGTGGTAGAAGCCCCCTCCCTGAAAACATCCAAGGTCAGATTGGATGGGGCTCTGAGCAACCTGATCTAGTTGAAGATATCCTTGTTTACTGTAGGGGGGAGCTGGCCTAAATGACCTTGAAAGGTCCATTCAAACCCAAAATATTATATGATTCTGTAACAGCATGTGTATGTAACAAAACTGAAAGTCTAATTCATCCATCCAGTATCAGCATCTATAGAAGATTTAGTAATCCTGAGCTCCTTTTCTCAGCAGCAGAGATATTTTAAGAACATTAGGAATTTTACTGTGCTAGGATTTCCTACATATAGTTGTCCAAAGCAAGCTGAGGGAATTATGCTATAAAACTATCTACCACTCTCCATCAAATATGAAATGATCCCAGATGAACATATCAGATGCAAGTATCTATAGAGCAGACATCAGAAGTTCAGTAGAGTGGATCCCACTAGGAATGAGAGAGGAATCCCTCAGACTTCTCTCTCCAAAGGGGCTGTTGAAAAGTAAATCCTATACCACTCATATCACAAAAGCAGCTTCTACAGCAAAGTTGCAAAGGTTTAAGTAGTGTTATTTAAAGTTAAAATACAACCATAATTAATTTGGCATCTTGATGCAGTATAGCAGTTTTATTTTTCTTAAGTTATGACTGTATTGCCCTCAATACCTGATATTCAAAAAAAGCAGGAAGATTATGTGGATGTTGTGATGAATGTGATGCTCTTTTGAAGACTCCTCTTCATTGTTGCCATGATGATGCACAAGTGCTCGAATCAGATTCTTAAAGCTATAGGGTTAAGTAGGGTACAGCACTCTGCTCTCCACTCTTTCTCTGTTTCAGACTGTTTAGACCAGACAAGGGATTGTTTTGTTTTGTTTTGTATTTATTGCAGTGGCATGGTTTAACCTCCTACTTGAGAACTCAGGTCATTGCCTTTTCCCAAGTCTTTTGTGCACTTATACAAACCCCCTCAGCTCTTCACAATATTAACCAAGATTTTCTTCCCTGTGTACAACTTTAGCTTCACATGGACCCTGTTTTCTGCTCAGCTTCAGGTTCAAGTGTTTTGCTTGCTTTCTGCTGAGCATTCTGTTCTGTGTTTACTATGTCTCCTTCCTTCATCATAATCTTATGAAATTTACTTCCTAGAATCTATTTTATTCCTTAGCACCTATAGAAAGGGAATGAGTCAAACAAGGTGTTTCAGGTATAAAAAAGGTTTAAAGTAAATATTAACTTCCTATTGTACAAAAATCTTCATGCTACAGCATAGATGATCAACATACTAAAATCTTTATGTTAGACAGACACACTTGAAAATATCACAAGGAACAGAGGAAAATAGCTCACAGACAAGATGATGGATCCTTATGAATCATGAGCTGCTGCATCAGGAAGATGGACTGGCTATGCAATTAGTTGGTTGGGTGACCTGACAATACAGACTTTTCCAGTGCTCCACAGGATCTGTGATTACAGATTCAGATCAGCTTTTGATGCAGTTTCAGAAAGGGAGTTACAATAGTCATCACACCACACTATGTACAATTAAAATAAATAGGTACAATTTCTCCATGCGAGAATCTCAAAAAGACTACACACAAAATTTGTCTGTGTGAAAATTAAACAAGAGCAACAAATTAAAACCATTAAGAAGCCAAATTCAACACCATGCAAAAGACACAATTAAAGGGATATGTTCTGCAATTTATAAATAACATTATTATTCTTTCCAACACTCACACTGATCTTATCCTTCTGATCCTATCGTCTCCATTATGTAAATTACACACAGCTGCAAGGAAGTGCTTTGGAAGAATATAATTCACTAGATGCTTATTCAGTATACTTGAAGCTCTCTTCCCCCCTCACCTTCTGTTCTTCTTACTAGGTGAACCTGTTAAATTCCTCAGTGCTTTACAACCAACCATCTCAGCAAAGGAAATCTGAGAATTTCTAGTATGAAAAGTGATGTTCCTGTCAATTGCAAAACTGCAACTAAAGTAAACAAGTAAGTAAAATTATTCAGTGTGCATCCCTTAGTAGAGCAATCCCTAAGATAGCCTTCAGGACAGAACAGTAATACCCCCACATGACTCAGCAGTTGGCATGTTTGAGGGTGGCAGTTCCTGGGATGATATGTTCTATGCTTATAGCACCCTCCAAGATGCTCTAAATTGAAAATCTTCAGTGTCTCTTAGAAATATCCTGATGTTACTTGCTGCAAGACTGGATGGGATTTGTAGTTAGACAGAGCTCAGGCTGAATATAAGCAGTTTACAAAATATCTTAATGATTCTAGGACTTTTTTAACTTCTATTTTTAAAAAGACAAAACAAAAAAATAAAGGAAGACCCAGAGAACTACAGGCCAGTTGGCTCCATGTCTATAAGAGCATGGAGCAGATCCTCCTGGAAACTATGCTAGGGCACATGAATAAGGAGGTGATTGGTGACAGCCAACATGATTTCACTAAAAGTAAACTGTGCCTCACAAATCTGGTGACCTTCTACAACAGGGTTACAGCGTTGGTGGATAAGGGAAGAGCAACTGAAGTTGTCTTCCTGGGTTTGTATAAAGCATTTGAAACTGTCCTGGTTGACATCCTTGTCTATAAATTGGAGAGACATGGATTTGATGAATGTTTCACTTGGTGGATAAGGTATTGACTGGATGGTTGCACTCAATAGAGTTGTGATCAATGTCTCAATGTCCAAGTGGAGACCAGTAATGAGTAGCATTCCTCCAGGGTCACTGTTGGGACCAGTGCTATTTAACATGTTTGTCAATAACATAGACAGTGGTATCGAGTGCACCTTTAGTAAATTTGCTGACAAGAAGCTTAGTGGTGTTGTTGACATTCCTGAGGGACTGGATGCCATCCAGAGAGAACTGAACAAGCTGGAGAAGTGGGCCCATGTAAACCTCACGGCTGAAAAGCTGAACATGATCTGATAATGTGACTTCCAGACTATATAGCTGACTGTACCCCGGACTGCATCAAAAGCAATGTGGTCACCAGGTCAAGGGAGGTGATTCTTCCACTCTACTTTGTTCTGGTGAGACCCTACCTGGACTACTACATCCAGCTCTGGAATTCTCAATGCAAGAAAGACATGGATCTATTTGAGCTAGGCTGGAAGAGAGTCACAATAATGATCAGAGGGCTTGATGATGACAGACTTTTTATCAGGGTCTGTAGTGATGGGACAAAGTACAGTAAAAAAGGGGATACATAAGTTGGGTATGAGTGAGAATTTTTTTACAGTGAGGGTGGTGAACAAGTTGCTCAGAGAGGTAGCAGAGTTGCTAGATGCCCCATTCCTGGAAATATTCAAAGTCAGCCTGGACAGGGCTCTGAACAACCTCATCTAGTTGAAGATGTCCCTCCTCAATTCAGTGATGTTGGCCTAGATGATATTTAAAAGCCCCTTCCAACCCAAATCATTTTATGAATCTACGATACTATGATTTTATGATCTGAATTAGCACTGTTTCATACATTTTAAAACCCATGAAATGTTTGTTGTTGCATGACTTGGAGGATTGCTCCAAGATATGACAAAATGAGTAGATTCAGTATTCTTTGCAGAAGGAGAGAAAAAACCCAACCTTTTCTATTCATTTTCCTTTGTTCAACAGAAAGACTATTTCTTTCATCACTTATTTACTCCTTTTGTCCCTTTTAATGTCTGCAATATAACAGCTCACCACAACACCTCTGTTTTCATGATAAGATGTGTGCAAGTGACTCCTTTTTCAAAACCTACTACCTACACTAATCCTACCCTCATCAGCATCACAAACTGTTCCTACTTAGCAAAGGAGTTGGATGGGAGGATGGGATGAGATTTCTTGTAAGAACTTAGGAAAGGAGTTGGATGGGAGGATGGGATGAAATTTCTTGTAAGAACTTAGATTTTTTAGATTTGGTGTGGCTTTACAAGGAAGAAGACAAGTGGGAAAAATAATATTTGCTAAGTGTTTAGTCTGGTCACTCCTTGCCAGAGAGAGGTAGCTATTCATAGGATGTCCTTGAAAGAATCTTCTTGCTAAAAGAAGAATGTGTTCTCTATGGACATAGAAACAGAGATGACTACAGCTATAGGACTGATGAGGAAGAGTAGTCAGTTGCTCAGTTTGCATCTTGTACATCCCACCTTTAGGATTCCTTGGGTGGTCTCTGACTTCCATTTCTAGATACCTTCATATGTCCCATTTGATATTCTACCTGAACTGTACTAGAATTATATGCCAAACATTGAACTGTACTTCTTTCTTCTCCCTGCCAAGCAGTTGGAAACATATAAACACTCCAATTTAAACTTCTGATTAGGAAAAAAACCCAGCTGCATACAGACATATCTACAGCATGGCTCAGGCAAAGTCCAGGTGATCAGACCTTTAGTTTAAATGGAGTGCTGAAGCTGCTAGCAAGGATGGTTGAGGAAGCTAAGGCCTATTAATTCACTCAGAGCCCTGGAAAGTATACTGTTAAAGCAAACAAACAAAACCTATATATGCACATAAGATTTTTCTAGAAGTGAAAGCTGAACTCATCCAACTTGCTGCTGATTCAATTCTGCATGAGAATAAAGAATGTTAAAGTCTGTTGAGGCTTCAACTGCTATAAGGTACTTAATTTCTGAGTTTATTAAAAATGTTCTTATATTTGAAAATAAGTAAACTGTTTACATGAAAGATTTTTGCTTCATATTTACCAGTACAAATTTTGCTGAATTATCACTGACATCCTAAGAACAAAGTGAACTAAGTGGCCATGGGTTAGGTAAAGATGGTCTCAGAAGAACTTGCTGCTTTTCTGTACAGATGTGCATGCTACCCTTCAGCTATCATTCCATGTATTATTTATTTTCACATCCACATGCTAAACTAATTAACATGTCTATCTCATCTGAGTGCTGCATACCACAGAATACCAAATATACCAGAATTCCCATATACCAAAGACTAGATTTTGTATGTTCTGACATGCTTGCCAGGCTTGTAGCAAAATGAAATCTTTATGTTATTCAAGGCATGGAGATCATGCACCTTAATCATGAAACCACCACCATCTGTTGTGCATAATGTTCCACTTTTATTGTCCAAACAGGGAAAGGAAAAAGGAAAGTAGTAATAATTTGAATACTGTTAATGATAAATGCTTACTTCCAGAAGTTTTGTAATTGGAGGGAAAAATTACTTTAGCCTTTAAATTGCTTTTGTTCTGCAAAACTAAAACCAAACAAGCTGTGCCAGGAATGCATGTACTAATGAATGCCAGAGTCTGAAGTTATTCCATGCACAATAATGCAGCAAAAGACCTTTTATATACCTTGTTTTCTTGTTGTTGAGATTAGTCATCCTTGATGTTTAATGGTATGCCATGTTCCAGCAGCCAAGTACAATTTACAAGATCCCTGATTTCTGAAGTGCTCTCTGTTCTTTAGAGGTCAAGAATCTTGCAGTTTTCAGTGCTCATCAAACAAAAACCAGAGCACTGTTGAAAAGAACGGCAGGGGGAGAGACAGGAAGCAAAGATCAAAATGTAGCAGGAGAGAAGCAAGTTAAAACAGCATGAAGAACTGGGTGGCTAAAAGTACTAGTGAACAGGAGAGAAAAGTGGAGCTTACACAATCCGTTTAAAGTAAGCAGCCAGTCTAGTATTTGCAGCTTTGTCCAGCACATTTGTACATATTTTTGTGTCCACAGTTTTCAGAGCCTTTTTTAGTTTCCCCAAATATGAAAGAATGCTTTTTTTTACAATTTAAGAAAGTTCAGTATAAACATTTGTTTGTTTCATGTCTGAATGTGTTTTTGGTTACTGAAGAGAGCTTGCTAAAAAAAATATATTGTGATTATCTTCTTAATTTTTGCCAATATGCTTTCAATACGTCTTTGTAATACTCATAAGACAGTCTAAGACAATATAAATTTATAAATCCTTAGAGGTGAGAGGCAGCACCAGCACAGAGACCAAAATAAATGATGATACACTCAAGTACACAAAGCATGCAGCAGTTCTAGATGACAATATCTGATTAATTATTATTCTTGATATTGCTATTATGAGTGTTGTTGATCTATCTGATAGTTCGCATTAATACAACTGTTTTCCTGCTTTATATCATGATTAACTTCCTGGACAGGGTCAAATATAAGA
>NW_008622397.1:0-1421 GCF_000691845.1 Merops nubicus | reverse complement strand
AGAGCCTCCTCCCCTCCAGCAGATCAGGGCTTCTGCCCAGCTTCATCTCCTCTCCTGTTCTGGTGACCACAGGAGTTTCTGCTTCTCTGCACCTCCCCATGAACCTCATTAATTAATGAAGAGAGTCCTGGGTGCCTCTGAGTGCTGTGGTGGGAGGATTCAGGGCTCAGGGCTGTTCTGCTGCTGCCAGAGGGGTTTTGGGGGTGGGCTGGGGAGGCTGTTTGACAACATCACGTTGCTTTCAGGAGTTATTCTAATATTTTATCTATTCCAGTTTATTCTAATCTGTTTCAAAGCAGCATTTGCCACCTAGGACCCCTAAACCCTTTTCATCTGAATGGGTTATAATATAAAAGTATTTTATTATTGTATTCTTGGGTTTTAGCCTTTTCATTACAAACTGTTTAAAAAATGTTTGTTATGCTGTTTGTCAAACCCTGTATCAGATTGAAAACCTCCTTAAAGCTGATTTTCCTTCTTGGGTGCTGCTAAATTGCTCGCTGGGTGTAAACCACAACACGTGTTGATAACTGGAGAAAATTCCCAGGAACGTTTCCAAATCTCTCTGATTTTGCAGGAGAAATGCTGCCAGTACTGGCCATCAGAGGGCTCTGTGACTCACGGAGAGATAACTGTAGAAATCAAGAGTGACACCCTGTTAGAGGCCATAAGTGTGAGAGATTTCATGGTCACCTACAATCAGGTAACACCTCCAGTGGCACCAGGGCTGGTTTGGGCCTTTGGGGGTGTCTGCAGACATGATTTTGTGCCTGAAGGGCTGGGATTTCTATCTCAAGACACTCTGTCAGTGGAGGGATTTTGTAGGAAACATTTTTGCTCAAAGCCCCAGGAAAGCTCTGGTTGGTCACAAACATCCTTGATCAAAGTGGGATGGGGGGTTTGGTTTGATTTGATTTTTTTTGATGTTTTCTTGCTGTTATTCTTGTGCTTTCTACCCCTGACCACATATCTAATTCAAGATTTTTAAATCCTATATAAGATTTTAGAGCACATGTGCTTGATTCTGTCTGCTGGCCCTTCCTTGATGTTTCTCTCCTAACAGCTCCAGCCTGGTTTTGATCTTTGGGGCTTGCATCTCCTCACTCACTGCAGCATGTGTGTAGGGTCTTGTTTACAATGTTCTCTTTGAAAAACAGCCAAAGAAACGAGCAGAGTTTGGGGTGAGGTGGGGGTTGGTCTCTTCTCCCAAGTACCCAGCCATAGGATGAGAGGAAATGGGCTGAAGTGGCACCAGGGGAGGTTTAGGTTGGATAATAGGAAGAATTTCTTTCCTGGCAGTGGTGAGGCCTTGGCCCAGGCTGCCCAGGGAGTTGGTGGAATTTCCAGCCCTGGAGGGGCTCAAAATACCTGTAGGTGTGGTACTTTGGGACATGGTCCAACTGCTAACCCAGCCCTGCCAG
>NW_008622396.1:5417-14355 GCF_000691845.1 Merops nubicus | reverse complement strand
CTCTTTGTTGGTATACATTGCTCCTAGCAGCTGCTTTATGTAGCTCATAAATCAACTGACTTTGCCAATACTTATCAATGTTTAATATGACAGACTTGCCAAATAAGTGCAGATAGGCTCAGTTGTGCTATTTATGTGCAGAAAACTTTTCAATATGTCCAAGATTTCCAAGAATGTTCTGACCTTAAGAGCATTTTTGCTAAAGATGACTATGGAATTTTGCTTGTAGTTAAGAAACTATTGCTACTGAAATGTTTCAAAATGAGAAGGGCTGGTAATTTTTGAAGCTTCCATTTATGTAAAATCAATACTAGACAGTCTGATATTTCCAAATATCTGTTATATACTGTATATTTCGAGATAGTCTCCTAAAGGAAAAAAAAAAATTCTTACATTCTAAATATCTATCCTTAACAAACTGTGCTCTGCAACTAGAAAAAATACAACAAGCTATGCTTAAATATTGTAAAACATATTAAAGTGTCAAACTCTGTTCAAGATCAGCTGGTAGATAATAGTATGCAAGGCTCACCTTTCAGATATAGACTTACAGTAAATATTTCCTTTGGTAACAGAGTTTTGTCCTTGCGATAGCTAGAATTATTAGTATTGATGTTAGTAGCTAGTTCATCATAAAGAGTGAGGTTTATAAACAATAGCAGGCTAATTATTCTCTATTACACCATTAATTTTTCAATGAAGCCCTGTCCCAATAGACCATGGGATTGTCCCTGATCTTACACTAATTTAGGGAAACTTCAAGGCTGTTTACTCGCTACAGTTGAAATTAGAGCCACAAATAATAGGCAGGAATAAAGTCTATGAATTATATATTTTCAAAATATGAATGGAAAATAGTTGCTGTTGTTCTTAATTAAGGCAATGTTACCCTTGACAAGAAGAAAAAAAATCTACAGACAAATGGAGATTTAGGTGCCTCTGCTTTACTAAATTTTATATACTATATAGTATACTGTGACTCCCCTTTTTCCCCTTTCCTCCACTATCAAGCATCTTGGCTTCTATATGCATATTGAAGAAAAGCTAATGCTTTTTACCCTCACCTGTGTCTATCATAATTAAACTGGTAAAAATGTCATTGTCTTCCTTGCTTATCATCATCAAGAGCTGAATTTAGAAGATGTATTGCATAGTTTACAAGATATGGACCATAATTTTCATACTCAACAGAAGTAGAAGCTATTAAGAAAATATTAGGGTGATAAAATATATTCTTTGAAAAAATAGTTACTTTGTTCTTTCTTCACTTGTAAATATGTGGTTGCAGAGGTGTAGTCACTTCAGTCTTGGTATCTGGTATGAGGGAGGTAACATTCATACTGAACTGTGATGCATAAAGAAATCTCTGACACACTGCTAAATGCAAGATTGATGTTCCTATGTGCCTTGCCAAAGAGACTATCAGGAGAAAAATACCACTGAACAGAAGAATAAGGCTTATTATTTTATTATCAAATCCAAGTAAAAGAAATTTGCAATTTTGTTCAAGAACATGCACTGAATTTTAAGTGTTTCTCATTATTTGTTCTCCTCAAAATACTGTTATTCAGGTTGAAACAGATAATATATAAAATAACAGAGGCACATTATACAGCATCAGGACTCCCACAGTATTATCAGAAGTTTGGCAATTTTTTTGCTTCTTCTCATTACTCATTTTAAAATCATCTTATATAGAACAGCTCAAAACTCTCTTTAACATCAGAAAAGTAGAACAGTTCTTTAACCCTAACTTAACCTTAACAGAAACCCAAACAAAATCCATGACCATCAAGAAAAAAAAAAGCACTCAACAACAAAATCAAATAATTCTTAAAAACTTTAACACCAACCCCTGCCAAAAGCAGACTAGGTTTATTTCATGTTGTAAATGACTTTTGAATGTCATTTGCCTGTAGAGCTGGCAAGTTTTCCAGAAAGTTGACCTGAACAGCTATCTTCTCACTTTAAAGAAGCAACATGACACAACTTTATAATTATGTACTTTTTGTCCGAGAAACTATGGTATCTCTACGCCTTCTGCAGTTAACTATATTTCAAAGGCTCTATTTAAGGTTGAAGTTATTGCTGAAATATCATCTACAACCTGAATTGTCTTTCCTTTTCCCATCTATGTAAAACAGGAAGAGGATCATCATCATCATCACCATCATCTAAACAAACCCCACAATTTGGGAGAAAAGGTCATCATACTTACAATACTGCCAGTACTTGTAGGCTTATAAACTTCTGTTCTTAGTGTCTCATGGTACTTGATACTTTCAGAGTATTGATATGAAAACCTGGATGCAAGACCTTTCAAAACCTTTTTGGTTAATCGATTATCAATATCTGAAAAAGTTTCAAGTTGCATATTCCATGAACTGAATGATAATTTGTTTCATCCAGAACTATTTGAATGACAAGCATCAAAATTAGGCATATCAGGGAATATTTTCTCTTCACAAAATTTAACACCAGCTTTCATCAACACTGCATTAAGAACATTTTATAGCTAAAGAATACATCTGGCCTCACAGAATTTATTTCTGCCCAATTCACCCACTTTGATTTCTGTACCAAGATGACAAAACAGTGGTAAGAAGGAGGTGGAACACTATATCAAATACATATCCCAAAAGTACTTTCAGAACTGCACACATACAGTTTACTTTTTGGATGACTTGAACCAAACTAGTCTCGTAGTTTACTTACAGTTTCAGAAAAAGGGTCAGGGTTTGGGGGTTATTTTTGCTCTACATTGTCATAGATAGTATTGAACAGTTCTGAATAGTTATAAATAATCAAGTTTAGCATAGTCAGAACTCTTCAGAGTCTTTGCGCTAAAGAACAGGTAACAGAGATGCATAAAGTTGGAGATACATAAATGATATGCAAAGAGCTAAAAATAAGCAAATAGCACAGTTAGCATATGATAATGCAATAAGTGATAGAAACAGAAAACACCAGAAGGGTCAAAAACCACAGTGCAAGAGAATCAATGTAATGGCTCAGAGCACAAAAATCTAAGTGTCGTACACAGCCTATTTAAATAACTTAGTTTGTTCATTTATTATTTAAACTATTTTTACCCTGACTGTGCCTCACTTTATAAAGAATACAAAGGTTTGTATGAAAGAGGTCAAAACAGTAAAATGCCATATGACAATGCAAAAAGGCTGACAAGGTATTCCGTGATATGCAATAAGGAAATACTTTGTGCTAAGACATAAGAGAGATCAATACCGTTGCTAGAGTAAAACACTGAGGCACAAATAACTTGAAGGCCAGTACAGTAGAGAGTGGTTAGACTTCATGATCTTGAAGATCTCCTCTAACCAGAACAATTCTATGATTCTATGGCAATCAGGTCTCAAGCCAAGACGTGCACTTTTGGGGAAGGTCATCAGATGACTCTGCATTATCGGTAGATTAGCTGAAGTTTTCTTGTGGATACTTGTTTTCACAGAAAGCAAAACACTTGTCTGAGTATGTACCTACCCCAAAATTTATTTGATAACAGTGTCTTGATGTAATCCCTATCTTTTGTTTTTCCATATTTTTTTCCCTCCTTTTTATTTTTCCTTGTATGGTAAGGTACAAGATTTCACTCTAAAGCCAAATAAATGTACAATATTAGGCACATACTAGTATGTATTAGGATTCAGATTAATAAACTTTCCAAGTTTACTTCTAAATCCTTACAGAACTCTTTATCACACAGAATTACAGAATCACAGAATGTTAAGGGTTGGAAGGGACCTCTGGAGATCATTGAGTCCAACCCCCCTGCTAGAGCAGGACAATCTAGTCTAGGGCAGGTCACACAGGAACACATCCAGACAGGTCTTAAAAGTCTCCAAGGAAGGAGACTCCACAGCCTCCCCGGGGAGCATGTTCCAGTGCTCTGGAACCCTTACAGTAAAGTTCTTCCTCATGTTGAGGTGGAGCTTTCTGTGCTCCAGCTTGTGACCATTGCCCTTCATCCCATCGCAGGGTACAAGTGAGAAGAGGTTGCCCCTTTCTTCTTGACACCCAGCCCTCATGTATTTATACACATTAATTAGATCCTCCCCTAAGTCTTCTCTTCTCCAGACTAAAAAGCCCCAGGTCTCTCAGCCTCTCCTCATAAGGCACGCGTTCCAGTCCCCCAGTCATCCTCATAGCCCTTCAATGGACTCTCTCGAGTAGGTCTCTGTCCCTCTTGAGATGGGGGGCCCAGAACTGGTCACAATACTCCAGGTGAGGTCTCACCAGGACAGAGTAGAGGAGGAGGAGGAACTCCCTCATTCTTTTGGACACACTTTTCTTAATGCACCCCAGGATCCGATTGACCCTCCTGGCCACAAGGACACACTGCTCTCCCACGGACAACTTGTTGTCCACCAGGCCTCCAAGGTCCCTCTCCACAGAGCTGCTCTCTAGCAGATTATCTCCTAACCTATACTGATGCATTTTATTACTCCTGCCCAGGTGCAGGACTCTGCACTTATTCTTGTTGAACCTCATGAGGTTCCTCCTGGCCCAGCTCTCCAGTCTGTCCAAATCTCGCTGAATAGCCACACGGCCGTCAAGTGTATCAGCCAAACCTCCCAGTTTCATGTCATCAGCAAACTTGCTGAGAAGACACTCTATACCATCATCGAGGTCATTAATGAAGATGCTGAACAGGACTGGACCCAGTCCTGGGGGACTCCACTAGTTACAGATCTCCAGATGGACTTGTCACCACCAATCATTACTCTTTGGGTTCTACTGCGTAGCCAATTCTCAACCTATCTCACTGCCTGTTCCTCTATCTCATATTTTCTGAGCTTGCTCAGGAGGATGTTATGGGGAACTCTATCAAACACCTTGCTAAGGTCAAGGTAGACTACATCAATCATTCTCCCTGCATCTACCCATTGAGTCACC
Source organism: Merops nubicus (assembly GCF_000691845.1). Taxonomy (NCBI): domain Eukaryota; kingdom Metazoa; phylum Chordata; class Aves; order Coraciiformes; family Meropidae; genus Merops; species Merops nubicus. The sequence continues at coordinate 9,441 of NW_008622396.1, read as the reverse complement.
ACAACATAGAATGTTATCAGATTAGTCAGACATGATTTCCCCTTGGTAAATCCATGCTGACTAGTCCTGATAACCTTCTTCTCTTCCATGTGCTCAGAGAGGACCTCCAGAATGAGCCACTCCATGATTTTTCCAGGGGTGGAGGTGAGGCTGACTGGTCTGTAGTTTCCCGGATCTTCCTTCTTGCACTTTTTGAAGACTGAAGTGACATTGGCTTTCCTCCAGGCCTCAGGCACCTCTCCCATTTGCCATGATATACCAAAAATGATGGAGAGTTGCAGAGTGACAACATCTGTATGGTCTACAGAACTCTTTATGGTTAGCTAATAGTTTATTAACACAATCTAGTAAGTCTGATTGTCTGCTGTTGTGGTTTGAGGCTTGGGGGCGGGGCAGGTGAACATTAAGACCCGGAGGATCCCCGGGGGGAAGCAGATACTCCCTCCCCTTTCCTCTCCACACTCTTTAAAAGAGGCAGGAGGTGGGTGCTCCAGGGTTGAGAGAGCTCAGCGGGGCTGCATCCACATTGTTCCAAGCAATCCTGCACCATCTGAGATCGGGTTTGGTATAGCTTGTGTTTACTTTGTTTTTCCTCCCATCTTTGTGTATATATATATATATATTTACCTCCTTTCTTGCTTTATGTTCCCTGTTAAACAATATACTTTATTTCCAATTAGTGCAAAGTCTCTCTTACTCCTGACTTCCTTTGTTTATCTCCCCATCTGGGGAAAACTAAGGGATAGGGAAGGGGAGCACAAATTCTGCTCCATGGGGTCCTACCCTGAGCCCTTTAAACAGAGACATCTGCTTTAAGCATTCTGCTGTCATCATGAATCTCCACCTTATGCCTTCAAACACAGACGATGCTGCCCATTTTAACTGGTTTGGTAGTAGATCAAAAAGTAAACACAATTGTGTGAAATTTAACATAACACACATGTATGTGGCTCATAATATTTTTTTTCAATTTTAACCTCTACCGGAGTCCACACATTTGTTGCTTTGGGCTAGATTACTGCAGGGTCATCTGAAGGGCTATAATTTTACTCAGTTTGGAAAATTAAACAGATTCAGAATTTAAACAACCCAAGCATGCCTTCAATGTCAAAGCAATTATTGCTGCTCTGAGCTCTACAATTAGCAATATGAAAGTAAATTTTTCAGATCTGTTGGGTGCAACCTTAGCATCTGAGATACTCCCACTTGCCTCACACAAGGTAAAGATAGTTATCAGCAGTGTTCTCAGCCTGGAATTCAGATTCTGCTTTGGTTTGAAGAAAAATGACTACCCATACAATACTACCAGAGGAAAGCATTCAATTCCAGAATTTATTTCCAAAGATTTTCATTCAAAAAAAAATTCAGTCAATTTTCTTGTACAGTCCTATTTGTCAGATGGAAGAAAGGAATCAAATATATAAGGAGAAATAAACAGGAAATAATTTCAAAACATGTTTACGAATAGAAATCTATTTCAATTAGTGATGAAAATGACATCAGTCTTCATGATGTACAACAATAAGGTTAAGAAACAAATCCAAAGATTTAAGAGTCAGAGTGTCCACAAAGTGATTTAATAACAACATTTATCACTATTGGAAAAAAGTTCATCTCCTCTTGGATTTGAGAATATTACTCACAGATTATGTCAGAAAACTCCAGAGCCCTCAGTCTTGCAAGTCTGTCCTACTAAAGAACAGCATCTACCTTTTAATTACTCTCATGGGTAACCTGTGTTTTCTCAGCACTACACTAATTTCTCCTTAAGTTTTACATACAGTCCTCTCAGCAATCAGCTTATTCTATTCTGGATATAATTCTGTGCCTGTTGTTAGATACAAGCACAGTATCTTCACTAATAAGACGTCACAGGAGCAAAACTAGCACTGGCTGAGGTTTCATTGTGCCTTTAGTCACTAGAAAGGTGCTGATAGTGTCTTGAAAAATGAAGTAATGGATGAAAATAGTGAACAACAACTTGAATTTATTATTTATTTATTTTATATTTACAGGCAAATAGATTTCATAAACAAAAACCCCAGTTTCTTAAAACCGTGTTCAGTAATATTTGTAGGCAATCACTGATAAATATAGCAACCTTCTATTTTCAATTAAACTATGAAAGGTGAAATGAACTCAATAAATTAATGCAGTTCTAATCCATTGCCACCTTTTGTTCAGAGCATTATGTTTGAGGAGTTCTGGTCATGTTCTGCTGCAGTGAGGACTGCAGTGTACACCAAGAAGACAAATTTTCTTTCTTACCTCATTTAGAACATACTTGACAGCAATTCAAGAAAAGCAGTAGGGCTTTGAGAATTATAATGAGAAAGGAAGATCATCTTTGTAATTTCTATAATGTTGAGCATTACCACTGGGCACTCACCATTGATTTCATTTCTGCACTTTGCAGTGAGTTGCCACCACCACTGCTCTTCAAGCTGTAATTAAGGTAGTTACTGCGACAATCTTGTCATTTCAGATTTTCAGATTTTCTTTTTTGAGTTTTATATTTTGATAAAATTCCTTCTTATCAGCCCACAGCTGTAAGCTAATAGACTGTAAAAAAACCTAAATGTCATATATAATAAAAATACAGCAAATGGAAAGCTGGCACAAAGCACAGATAGTTCTAACTTAGCAAATACCGAAACTTAATCAGCCATCACTGGATGTGGAGAACATGTTATTCTACTCCCCTTTCCTGAAGTTTTCTCCTAGGACCAAGTAGCCTCACATTTCTGATAAAACAAAAAATCAGTATATGTAAACTCACTTGAAGAAATTCACTGGTAGTGATATCTATTCGTCACCTCTGAATTTCCACTGAACAAACAAACTACTTCAGGAGACAGATCGTTAATGATCACAAAGCTGTCAAAATTACAGTGACTGTGATGGGTATTCCTCACTTTGTTAAAGTGAAAACACTCATCTTCTGGACAATACGGCTGCAGAATTTGATACCCGAATTAGAGGAGAAACAGGAATACTAAGATCCAGCTCAATTTATAACTTTATTATAACTAAATACTGTGAGTATGTTAACCCTCCCCAGTCCTCAGTTCCCATTAGTATTATCCAGAAACTAAATTCAAATCAAATAAAGAGCAATAAAGGTAAATTGAGAAGTTTATGTTTTGAATATGGTCTGTTCAATGTTACCTTCCAACTCTGATTGCTGTGCAGGATATGTCTCAGGTCAGCTATTTGATTTAGGGTATACCAGAAAATGATGCACTGAGGACAAAGCTAAATCCTTTGTAAATTAATTGGATTTTCAGTATGAATTTTGTGTTTTTCTTTAGTGTATTATTTTAGAATGATTGTTAAAAAAAAAAAAAAAAAAAAAAAAAAATCACACCATTGGCCTGATCATCTTGATTCAGAAATTAACTATTATCAGTTGCAGTAGATACATCTATGAGAAAATGACTGGAATTAGCACCCTGTTTCCAAAACTTGCCAGCCCATGCTTTAGTAGTTTAATTGTTGACACATCACAGAAGAGCAGTGAGTAGAGGAAAGGAGCTTGAACAAAGCTACTCTAATTCACCTGTAAGTATGAGTGTATTAAAAATTGCTAAATCAAACATAATAAAAATAAAATTACTGAAAGAGATCACACGATGATCTGCAGCTATTTTAGGCTAAGTTAAACCTAGTTTAATCTCCTATGCAGAAAAAAAAGTTTTAATGATGTCATTGGTATTTTACATAATAACTAAGATGTTTTCATCCTTAAATTGTCAGTCACAGTGTATATTCAAGTTTGTTATAAATATTGAGTCTTATAGAACCTGTCTTCCTACCCCTAAGAAATACTTAAAGTCTCCCAACTAACATTATTCTAACACTATCCTAACAACAGTCTACTTTGGGTAAATTTGTCCTGTCTTTACATCATAGAAATAATAAATGCTGTATTAAAAGTTATACTTTCTTATTAATTTGTATACATACTCAGGAGAAGAAAAAGCAAACAAATAAATAAACAAACCAGAAAAAAAAAAAAAAAAAA
>NW_008622396.1:0-5390 GCF_000691845.1 Merops nubicus | reverse complement strand
AAAAAAAGAAAAAAAAAAAAAAAAAAAACCAAAAAAAAAAAAAAAAAAAAACAACAAAAAAACACACATTTTGCAGAACCTATATTATGCAAAACCAGTTTGTACTTATTTTTGGATTAACCATGAAATCATGTATGTGTGAGCTACCAACCTAGTCTACTTTCATTAAAACTAATAGCAAAATTTATATTTTTTTCACAGGCAAAAGTTAAGGTCTAAAGAAAATTTAACTGATATTATTCATCAGGTAAAAGGGACAACTACATTATTCTTTCTTCAGGTAGTGTGATCAGCTTAAAGTATATATACCTCCAATGTGTGTGCTGCAATGTTACTAGAAGGTGGAAGATTTTTTCTTAAGAAAATGCATTTATACTCCAAAGTACATTACCTGATCTGTCTGTAGCAACTTTGCAGTTCTGAGATTTGTCAGGAGTTTTGGAAACAATCAATACCTAGAAATGGTACGGGATTTTTTGGAAAGAGGTGCAATTCTTTCTGTATTTACTTAGATTATGCCAATGAAAATCAAAATGTATACTGCTCCAAATAGGCCATCAACTAGAAGTTTGAATGCATAATTAGTGCTTACATTTCACACTAATAGTGCTGTTGTTTTGACGCTTCTTCTCTTCATCAGATAAACTGGTCTCTTAAAATGTAAACTTGAGTGTTTCAGTTATACCATTTGAAAGAGTAACACAAAGAAATCACAGAAATGCAGTTCACACCTGCATATGAAAGTCTTAACAAATGTCCTTGGCAATTGTATTCCAACAAAAATTCTGAAGACAAGCTAACTAATGTAAAAAGAAGTCAAATTAATTGTCTACGATCATACTAAAAGTTACTATGTTAGTTTAGATTGTATAAAGATACATATTAATTATATATACTGGTTGCATTTTTAGCAAATTATAATAATAATTTTCTATTATCATTCTGTGACAGACACCCGTTTAGCTGTTTCCTTTTGTTGTCTCTATATAACTTTCACTTTGGTCCCAGAAGTTGTGCCCCAGACCAGTCATTCATATAGGTGTGTAAAAATCCATCTCTTATATTCCTTTATCTTAAAAAAAAAAAAAAAAGAGACTATTTGGTAATATTGTAAATTTGTAAGGAGTTTAAACAACTAGAAAGTGTATAATACACTGAAACGGAAATCTAGAATGCTTATAAAAGTACACTATGAAAAACCAAGATCTGAGATGAACTGATCTTTCTACTAAAAAAAAGAATTGTATATAGGAACTGAAGAGTTTGTCTTTGCCACAGCTGTTCCTTATGACTTCAGAGCAAACCAACCAACTAATATTTTCTCAGTGAAATCGAAGAGAATTTGCTATTAACATCAAGGAAGCCAGTGTATCACTCTTTATGCTTCTTTTCCATTTTTCTAGCTATATGATAAGGGTAATAATACTCTATCTCCCATCCTATTTGTCTGTTTGGATTGATAGTTTATCAGCATAAGAGTGATTTCTCACTACATACATCAGAGGGCACTGATCTCAATTAAAGCTTCTAGTGTTACTGTAATGGATATGGTTCATAATATAAAAAGACACAGGGAAATGGAATATATTTTAGTCTACTTCAAAAAGACTGTTCTTTCAATTTCTTTAATGGTACACTTTCACAATAAAAACAATATATGTCTTTGTCTGGATTAAAAATATCAGATATTATTCATTGTATACTTCCTACACCTTTGCCTTGATCCAAATACCTCTTGATGCTAATAGATACATGACAGGCCTCTGTATTTCCAGAGATTCCTGAAAAAAATTGTCACATTTATGAACATTTCATGAACATTCAAGATTATGATTTATGAAAGTTTCATGAACATTCAAGAATGCTTATGGATTGTCCTGGTTCCGTGTAAAAAGGGGTTCAGGGCAGGACCCACACGGAACAGAACTATGTACTCGCCTCTCCCCCCCGAGAGAGAGAGAGAGAGAGACACTTTGGAAAAAAAAAAAAATTAAGTCTATTGTTTAACAAGGAACAGAAAACGAAAAAGGGAGGTAAGGAAAATAATATATACAAAGATTAGGGGAAAAATACAAAAAAATAAAATATACAAAAATTGCAAGGTCCCACGGAGTGAAAGGACAACTTCCCTCTCTGAGCTGCAGAGCAGGAGTGAAATTAACACCCACTTCCTGCCTCTTATCAGAGTGTGTGTCAGAAGGGGAGGGAATACAATGGTTCACCCCCACCCGGGGTCCTCCCAGTTGCTGGAAGGTCACGTCCCCATTCCAAGCCTGAAACCACAACATGGTTCTACTCTTTACAAATAAAATAAGGAATTTATTGCCAATTAAAAAGAGTAGGATAATGAGAAATAAGAATAAAGCTAAAGAAATACCTTCCCCTAACCCCTCACTTCTTCCCAAGCTCAGCTTCACTCCTGATTTTCTCTGCTTCATCTGAGACTGAGACAGGGAGTGGGGGCTGCAGTGAGTTCACAATGCTTTGTCACTGCTGCTCTTCCTCCTCACACTCTTCCTCTGCTCTACAATAGGATCCTTCATACAGGAGGCAGTCCTTCAGGAACTCCAATGTGGGTCCTTCCCATGTGCTGTAGTTCTACATGAACTGCTCCAGCATGTGTCCTTCAAGAACAGACTACTCCAGCATGGGAGGTCACAAGTGCTGTCAGAAAGCCTGCTCCAGCATGGGTTCCTTTCCATGGGCCACAGTTCCTGCCAGGAATCTGCTTCTTCATGGATTCTCCATGGAGTCATATCTTCTTTCAAGGCACATCCAACAGCTCCGTTGTAGGGTCCTCCACAGGCTGCAAGGTAGATTCCTGCACCCTGGATATCAAGGTGGATATCATAGTCCTCCATAGATTGCAGGGGGACAAGCTGCTTCACCATGATCCTCACCACAGGTTGCAGAGGAATCACTGCTCTAGCACCTCCTTCTTCGTTGACCTTGGCATCTACATAGTTGTTCCTCTCATACATTCTCAATCCTCTCTCCTAGATGCTGTTATGTGAGTTTTTTTACTCTTTCTTAAGTATGTCATCACAGAGACATTAACACCATCACTGATGGTTAGCAGCAGATCTACCCTGGAGCTGGCTAGAACTGGCTCTACTGGACATGAGGGGAGCTCCTGGCAGTCACAGCTGTAGCCTCCTCAGCTACCCAAACTTTGCTACAAAAACTCCAGACACTAGACTTAAAAAATTATCTCATTAGCATTTGGGAAAGCCAGGATAACATATTTGAAGAAACAACTGAGTTTTTCCCTACTTTAAATAGATAGAATATGGATGGCTAATAGTAATACATTATGGATGTTCGTTGGCTAATATGCAGATCATTTTACAGTGGTATCAGAACAGAAATTTTTGACCAACAATTGCTCATACACACACTGCTTTACCTGAGGTAGCCAGACATTCTCTGTTATCATTCTACATTTGGTACCTGTGCTTCTCTTCTTGTATTTTGCTGTAACTGACTGATTGATGATGTTTGTCAAACTGTAAGTATTGTATTGTGTCTCTGTGTCTCTTTCCAGGAATTATGTGTTATTGCTATATAGATGCCTTTCAAAGAAGGAATTAGATTAAATGATCCGTAAAGTTCTTTCTGGTCCAGTGTGTTATAGTTTTAGTTTTAGAAAAATATCAGTTGTAGTAACAGCTATATCAGGTTTCTGCCTGTGATATCTGCTCTGCATCAAGCAATCTGGCAAACTTCAGGTTAAGAGAATATTAAGAAAGTAGAGAAAAGTGCAGTTGGACTTGTGTTATACCTAAATGTGCTAAATGTGCCTTAAAGACACAGTATGATATTTCTGGTCATATGACAGCCAAATACCCAGAAATCGTGAAAAAATCTAGAAAAGGAAGCATATCCAGAAAATGAGAAATATGACCATTTTTCAAATGCCCTCTATACACTTACAGGAGTACAAAATAAAGTGAGTTCTTCTGAATTACCCAGGTAAGCAGCTGTTACTCTGTTTCAAAGCAGAAAACCAAGTTCTGGTTGATTTCAGAACCTTTGAAAATGAAGCTATTGCAAGAGCGATGCTTAAATATATATATATATAAACTCATTTTTAAATATCTAGGTTTGAGAATCTGGACTATATATGAATAATAAGGTATTCAGGTGTTAGCATAAAATATCTGCCAGATGTCTCTTGAAATGTAATAAATACTGTGAAACACAGAGGCAGGATGAGAACAAAATTGAAAGTAGTTATTGCGGAGAAATAAACTTCCTTTCGTATAGATGCTTTCCTGTTAGCTACTACCTCTGACTCTTCTTCTTAAAAAATGACCTTTTGTGGTGAACAATGTATATAAGTATCATGGTGAAATAATATCAGAATGTGTCCATGCATGCCAGGAAATAGGCATTTTACTGACTGTAACCACAAGCCACAATATTTATATTTAATATGCAAATAATAAACATGACATTAAATTGCTAAAATTATAAAGACTAGAAGCCATCCATGAAATTGTCAATTATCTGACTCTCCCTGCAGTGCTGAAAGGATGAAGCAAAGATTCAAATCACACTTTGTTTTGTGTTAGTTCCCTCTAGCTCAGCCTCCTTAACTACTTAGAACCAGTTCTGCCGATGCTCATTTTCTTTAAAAAAAAAACATTTGAAAGTATACTTAACCCAAATGTCAGCTCACCTACCTTTTACACCAGGTTCCAGGCATCCAATGTTCTATTCAATAAATATTTTCTAGTATGATACAAAATGGTGAAAAAAGAACATTTTTGACAGAGCTGTTACACAAAAATCAACTTTACTCAAAACAATATTACTCTTTACCTTCTCAGAATGAATCTCTCATTCATATCTGAGTTTATCAGTACTTGAAATTGCTAATATCTGCAGTAAAGATGTGAGTATCAAGATACTTTACAACTTTATCCCCTTCCCTTGGGCAGTAATTACCTACATACTAATATTACATATCTTCTTCAGCCTAAACAAAACAAAAACTTTGACTCTAATTAAATAGCTAGAATTGGCTAGACATTCTTAGAACTGGTGTTTGAACAGTTCTAATATTTCATCATTCAACAGCTATTTTTTTAAGAATGAGTAGTGGTAATCAGAAAATGTTAATTCATAAATCATAGAACCATAGAATGTCTGGGCTGGAAGGGACCTCCGAAGGTCATCTAGTCCAATCCTTCTATAAGCAGGGACATCTCCAACTAGGTCAAGCTACTCAGAGCCTCATCAAGCCTGACTTTGAATATCTCCAGGAATGCGGCCTTGACGACCTGCCTGGGCAACCTATTCCAGTGGTCTGTCACCCTCATATTAAAGAACTTTTTCCCAACATCTAACCTAAAATCTCGCCTTTTCTAGCTTAAAACCATTATCCC
>NW_008622395.1:25195-27998 GCF_000691845.1 Merops nubicus | reverse complement strand
TGGGGGGTTGTAGGTGTGGGAGACCCTTTGCTGTGCGGGTCCTGGGCCACCCTGAAGCCGTCTGGGCGATGGGGTGTGAGACCTGGGGACCTCAGGGGTTAAAGGAGCCTTGGGGAGGGGTCCTGTGGGGACCCCCCCGAGGTGCCCCTTTCCTGGGACTCTGACTTCTGGGTGAAGAGAGGTTTGGGCTCAGCTTGGAGCCTTGTGATTCTTTTAGGGCAGCCAGGGGGGGATCCAGGACTATGTTTGGGGGTCCTGGTGGCAAGCAGGTGTGTGGGGGGGGCTATGGGTGCTGGTGAGGTGGGGAACTGGGTGTAGGATCTGCACAGTGGTGAAGGGCTGGGGGTCTCCAGGGGCTCCTGTCTCAAAGCTGGTTTGTTCCTGCTGCCCAAAACGTGGGTGTGGAGCCCCTCAGCCCCACTGAGGGCAAGAGCTCAGGTGTGAGATGCGTGTGGCAACAAAAACTCCTTGTTCCTGCTCCAGCTTTCCCTGCTGGGCTCTTTCTTTGTCACTTCTTCCAAGCCCCATCCTTTTTATGAAGTTGTCCCTTCTTTCCCTGCTCAGGTCCCCTCGAATTCACACTGGGGAGATTCCCTTTGGAAAACCAGTAGGGGGTTAACACCCTCTCTCCTTGTTTCCTTCAGGAGAGGTTGTAGTCACCAGGGTTTGCTCTGAGCACCAAAAACACCCCACAGAGGTCGGGGTCACCCCTCAAGCCGTGCCCAGGGTGGGATTTCCTCAGGAGGAGAGTGACTTCTTTCTGCTCCTGGAAGCTGGTTGGGAATGGAGCCATTTAGCAGCCATGAATTCCCTCAGTCTCGTGCCAACCTTTTGGTTAGACCTACTGGGGGCCTGTTCCACGTTTCCTCTCCTTTTTGGCACTTCCCTGGCAGCTGAGTGTCAAAAAATTATCATCTCCACTTTACAGAGAGCTCAGCCAAACCAGGCCTCCAGTTATTTTAATCCTCCCTTGTAAATCAATCCCTCCAGCTGCCTGGCTCCCATTTCCCAAGTGCCTGGAGTCCAACGGGGTTGGCAGGGTGGAGGTTTTTTTTTTGGGGGGGCAGGTTGGGGTTTGAATTAAAGCTCTGGAGGATCAGAACTTTCCCTCCTGGCTGTGTCAGCTCAGGGGTGAAAAAAAACCCCTCACACTCTCCTTAAAATCTTTCCTCCCATCTACTCGGGGAGGAGCTGCTGGGGGTGGCTGAGAGGAGCTCGGGGGCAGGTTTGAAAGATGAGGAAGTTGCAGAGAGGAAGCAGGAGGGGACGGTTGGGGGAAGAAACCTCCTCCTGGAGCCCTCAGGAGCCTCGGGCAGGGTCCAGGGCCTCCAGGTCCCCTCTTCTCCCAGAGCCTTGGGCTGTGGAAACACCCTGAGGGTGGTTTGGTGAAGCCACCCAGCCCTGGCAGGTGTGCAGAGGATCTCTGGGCTGCATTTAGAACTTCAGAACCAGGCACCTGTTGCTTCCTGTAGCTTCTTTTTTTTTTTTAAATAACCATTTTAAGGTGATTTCTCAGTGTTGGTTTGAAGGAACTTGGCAGGCAGTGGGGATTCACCAGCAGGGATTGTCCCCATGGACTCAGCACTGGGGAGGGCACCCCTCAAATCCTGGGGGCAGGTTTGGGACCCTCACTCCCAGAAGGAGCTTGAGGGGCTGGAGCGTGGCCAGAGAAGGGCAAAGGAGCTGGGGAAGGGGCTGGAGAACTTGTGAGGAGCAGCTGAGGGAGCTGGGGGTGCTGAGCCTGGAGCAAAGGAGGCTCAGGGGAGACCTTCTGGCTCTGACACCCCCTGACAGGAGCCTGGAGCCAGCTGGGGGGCGATCTCTTGTCCCCAAGGGATGGGAGGAGAGGAACCAGCCTCAAGTCACCCCAGGGGAGGTTTCAGTTGCCCCTGAGGAACAATTTCTTGCCCTGGAGGGTTGCCCAGGGCTGTGCCAGGCTGCCCAGGGCAGTGGTGGAGTCCCCCCCCCTGGAGGGGTTCCCAAGCCGTGGAGATGTGGGGTGAGGGACACGGGTTGGGGGGACCTGGCAGTGACACTTGGACTCAAAGAGCTTCAGGGTCTTTTGCAACCCAAACAATTGTCTGATTCTACCTCAGGAAGTCCTCAGCAGATCTTGAGCTCTGCCCCTTCCCCACTTCTCCCCCAACTCACCGCCCAGAGCCCAGCAGCGAAGGTTCAACCAGCGGCAGCAGCCGGGGCAGGATTTTGGGGCTGACTGAGGCAGCTCTGTGGCCTCAACTCTTCTCCAAACACCACCCATGCAGGTGGAGAAGCTGGAGACCTGGCTGTGGAGAGGACACCCCTTGGAGGCCACCAGGATTCCCTCATTCCCAGCCCTGGAGGGGGACCTGGGGATCCACAGAGGTTCCTCTCCAAGCCGCTGGTTGATATTTGCACGCTGGGGTTTGTTCTCCCTCTTTTCAGCTGATATTTCCGGGTGTGTTTTGCTGCAATTAGTCTTGGCTCGGGGGAGTTGGGTTGAATTGCTTCTCTGAAGTTCAATTTCATCCTCTTCTAAGAGGTTTTGTGCCTTTTTTTGTCATTCATTCCCCTCACCTCCCCAGCACCCCCGGCGGGGCGCTTCCCAGCGCAGAGCTCGGCCTTGACAGGACACTGTGTTTTAAATCCTCCCCAAGCTGGACACTCTGGGTTTGAAACATCAATTGGGTGCCTCCTCCACCTCTGCCAGTGTGGTTTCCCCCAGCCTAAAGCTCAGTTTCCTTCAGCAGTGATTTCGTGGAGTGGGATTTGTGTGGCTGGTGCCTTCCCTCCAAGCTCTCCACGCTCTTTGTCGGGGTGCTGG
>NW_008622395.1:23761-25020 GCF_000691845.1 Merops nubicus | reverse complement strand
GAGCGGCCGTGCCAGCCCCTGCGAGCTGGTTCATGAACAAACAAAGCTGCTCTGCCAGCCACGGGCCCCTGCTCTGCACAGCTCACAGCTCAAAAACACTCCACCAGAAGCTCTGCAAAGACATTTCCCCCCTCCAAAAAAGTTGTTTGGGCTCCTCGGGTGCCACACGTGTGTTGTGTCTAGAGAAAAGCTGCAAGAGCTCTCCCCCCCTCCACCTCTGCTGGGAGCAGAGCTCTTGCACAGCTCTTGGGGTTGTTTTTTTTTGGGCTTGTGGAAGAGGTTTTGAGCCCTGCCTGGCAGAGACTTGCTCTGAAGGCCATTGTTACTATTTCAAATCATAATATTACCAAAAAACCCCTCCCCTCAGTCTATCCCAGACCTCAGAGCACCCGAAGGGGTTGTATTTATACCTGCAAGGAGCCACTCCGAGCCTGCTTCCACCCTTTAACTGCTTCCAGAGCGACTCAACCAGACTTGGAGCAGCCCACAGCTTCGTGGGGCTTCTGCCAAAAAAACCCTCTTGTTGGTGCTGAGTCTGCAGAGACAGGGAACAAATCTTGGCCTCGCCGAGCAGCTCGTGCTCCTGGGGGGTTTGAAAGAGCCAGAGGGTGAAATCTTGGTCCAGCCAGAGGGGCTGGAAAGGTGGTGAGGTTTTGGACAGGGAAATGAGCTGTGGGGGTTTAGCTCCAACCTTCAGCCCCTCAGGAGTTACAAACTCGAGGAGTACATCAAGGAGCGAGTCCAGATCCAAGCTCTGACCCAGCCTGTGGCAGAGGGAGTGTGGTGAGAAGGGACTTTATGGTTGAATTTAACCTCATCCTGAGTGCTGGCAGCCTTTCAGTGAGCTGGTACCTGCTGGAGGTGGTGAGAAGCTTCCTGAGGGATTCTTGCTCTTCTCTGTGTGTTTTTTCTCTTCTTACCAGATGTTGCTTTCTTTTCATAGAATGACAGAATTGTTGTGGTTAGAAGAGACCTTGGAGCCCCTCGAGTCCAAGTGTGACCCCAGCACTGCCAGGTCCCCCCAACCCGTGTCCCTCACCCCACATCTCCATGGCTTGGGGACCCCTTCAGGGGTGGGGACTCCACCACTGCCCTGGGCAGCCTGGCACAGCCCTGGGCAACCCTCCAGGGCAAGAAATTGTTCCTCAGGGGCAACTGAAACCTCCCCTGGGGTGACTTGAGGCCATTGCCTCTCATCCCATCCCTTGGGGACAAGAGAGCTCCCCCCAGCTGGCTCCAGGCTCCTGTCAGGGGGAGTC
>NW_008622395.1:19375-23476 GCF_000691845.1 Merops nubicus | reverse complement strand
CCAGCTGTGCCCAACCCCCCCAGCTCCTGCCCCTGGGGCAGTTTCCAGCTGTTCTGCCCCACCCTGGAGCCCTGTGGGGGGGTTGTGGTGACCCAGGGGCAGAACCTCCATTTGGCTGCAGGACTTTTCCTTTGCTTTTTTTAGGCAGCTCTTTATTTTTAGCCCCCCCTTGGTAGGACCCCCCTGTAGGACACCAGGTCCTTCATCTCCTTAGGCTTTCATCTTCTGACTGACACAAACTCCATCTCAGAAATCCTCACTCTGAGCAGGTTCCCTTCCACTTCAAACCCCTCCCAACAACCCCTTCCAGAGGCTGCTGATATTTGGAATATTTCTGGCTCCCCTCTGATTATTTTTTGGGCTCCCCTATCAAAAAACGAGGCCGTAAAACCCCTGTGCTGGTGGGTGCTGAGGGAATAAAACCAACCCTGTGTGAGGGAAAGAACAACAAGAGGGCCAAAATCTCTGTGCTTCATGGCCACACGTAGGTGTGGGAGCATCAGTGCCTCCTCCCCCCTCCCCCTTGGTGCTGTTTTTGGGATTTTAATCCATCAGCCAAGAGTTTGATCCACTTCTCTGACAGACCCTCCCTCTCTGATCTCCCTGCAGCCTCAACTTGGATCTCCCCTTAAAACTCTTCCCTCACCACTGTGAGGGGAAAAGGTGTCTGAGCTCAGCTCAGGGCTCTCACATCCCATTTCCAGCAGCTTTTTTTTGGTCCTCACTTTCATGGAAAGGAGGGCTCTGAAGCAGGGAAATAATTTGAGGAAATGGGACTGCAGTTTCTAGGTCACTCTGGCATTTCCCAGGCAGGATGATGAATTCTCTGAGCCTTGTCACAGCTCTCTCAGCCTTATCTCCACTCACTAAGAAGCAGTGGGTCTCTTAGGCTCTTTTTTTTTCTCCTTCCTTTCTTAAACATGAATTATTTCTCTCCCCTGGAGTACATCTCTGGCAGTACGTTGTCCCTGCTGTGAAGAACTCCATAGCTGAGGATCTATCACTGCTAATGAAGAAGCATGAGGAGACCCCAGAGCTCCAGTGCCCAGACCCTGAGGCTGCCTGAGGCTCTGGGGCTGCCTTTAGTGTCTCTCCCCTCGGGGTTGTGGTCGTGCTGCACGTTTGAAACTGTTGGAAAGGGCCACCAGGAACCTTTCCCAGCTCTGGGTCTCTGCTTGGAGCCTCTTCTGCTGCAGGCAGCAAGGGGTGGGTCGGTGGGGATGGGAAGGAGGAAGGAGAAGGTCTTGGTGTGAGGGGGTGGGGAGGTTTGTGCCCTGTTGCTTTGGCATCACAGAATCATTTTGCTTGATCCTAATGCAAGATCTTGAAGCTCCTGGAGTCCAACCATCCCCCCAGCACTGCCAGGTCCCCCCAACCCGTGTCCCTCACCCCACATCTCCACGGCTTGGGAACCCCTCCAGGGGTGGGGACTCCACCACTGCCCTGGGCAACCCTCCAGGGCAAGAAATTGTTCCTCAGCTCCAACCCCAACCTCCCCTGGGGCAACTTGAGGCTGGTCCCTCTTGTCTTGGCACTTGTTTTGTTTCCCCCTCGTGTCTTGGTTTCAGTACCTTGGGGACATCCTGCAGAGTCCATCTTTCCTCCAGAAATTGGGAGGGGAAGCAGAGCTTTGGCACGTGAGTAGGTGGGTGATGGTTTAGAGATGGTTTTTCTCCATCTTCTTGCCTGGGGAAGTTGCTGATTTGCTGGCTGATGTTGGATGTTGTCTGGTTTTCATCAAAGGCTTCAAAGTCCTTTGGCCAGGTGCTTTTTCACCTTAGAAATGTGCTACTTGACACCTCAGGACAGGAGCCTTGCCTGGGCTGGAGCACGTTTGGCCGAGCTCTGGCCACGCTGGTGACATCTGGCAGGGATTGAAGGAGGCATTTGAGGAGCAGCAGCCACTTCTCCCTCAGGAATCCCACTGGGAGAGGAGGGACAGGCCGTGTGCTGCTCTCAGAGATGGTGCTCAGTGTCACAGAGCAGAATCCCTGACTGCTTTGGGGGGGAAGGGACCTCTCAAAGTCATCAAATCCAACCCCCCTGCACTCAACAGGGACATCCCCAACCAGAGCAGGGTGCTCAGAGCTCCATCCAACCTCCCCTGGGATGGTGCCAGGGATGGGGCTCAGGTCATCCTGGGCCAAGGGCTCAGCACCCTCAGAGTCCAAAATTTCTCCCTTCTCTCCAGTCTCAATCTCCCTCTTTGAGCTTCAAACCATCTCCCCTTGTCCTGTCCCCACAGCCCCTGCTCAAAAGTCCCTCCCCAGCTTCCTGCCAGGCTGTGAGGCCCCCAGAAGGTCTCCCCAGATCCTTTTCACAACCCCAGTTCTCCCAGCAGAGGGGTTCCAGCCCTGGCATCACCTCTGTGGCCTCCTCTGGCCCTGCTCCAGCAGGTCCCTGTCTCTGCTGGGCTGAAGATCCAGCAGAACCTCCTGAAGTCATTTCCAGACCCCTGCAGCTCCTCGTGGTCCCTCTCACTTGCTGCCGTCCCCCCAACGTTCCGCAGAGGTGAGGACCCCTCAGTGTCCTTCCTGGGGACTTTTGGGGCAGCCCTGTGGCTCCGTTGGGTCCGAGATGACACGAGACCATCTCCAGCACCTTGGTGGGACATCAGTTCTGCTGCTGGAGCTGGTGGCCAAGGGGCTTGGTTGCCCTGAGGGCAGGGGAGAAGCTCCTCTGGCCCCATCCAGGTCTCACGGGTTGGGCCTCACGTTGGGCCTTTGCCTGGAGTTTGTTTTACATTTGACAGGACACCAACAAAACCTCCCTAATCCCATCACTTCCACCCACGGAGGAGGAGGAGGAGGAGGAGGGTGATTCTTCTTCATGGCTGGTGCTTCCTCTGAGGTTCAGCCCTTTTCCCAAACACTCTTTGCAGCCGAGCTGTCGGTTTGTTCCTGCTCGAAGCTTTTTTGGCCACTTTAGGGCCAAACATCACCTCTGGTAGGTTCTTCTTGCCAAGGTGGTGAAGCTGCAGGGCTGCTGTGAGCGAGGAGCAAGGGTGGGGTGGGTGGAGGAGATCCTGTCCCACCAATCTGGGGACATCCTCGTGGCCAGAGGCTCCTCTACAACCTCGAGAGCAGCACCCAGCACCCAGCAGGGTCCTGTCTGGGGGGGAAGTGGTTGGACTTGGTGCCCTGGCTGGACTCAGAACGCCTCGTGAAGTGCCCTGAGGCTGTCAGAGGTGGGCTTCCAGAAAATTCCTTGCCAATATTCCCCTTGATCCAGTGGGATTTGCTTTATCAGGCTGATAAAACACGAGGGGTGTTTTTTTTACAGCGGTGTCGGCTCTCGGGCGCCTTTCCCACAGGACCACTTTAAACTCTCTGGTGGCTTTTTGGTGACAAACCAAAACATTCTCCCTCCTTCCTTCACACCCCAAAATAGCTTGAAAGTCGAAGCTGAAGGGCTGAGGGCAGCCTGCCTGTTTTCACTGAGGGAGGGGGGGGGTGGCCTCTCCCTGTAAAACCGAAAATCTTTCGCAATATCTTTGGGTGTGGAATAGCTGGAGATAAATACTCAGAGATCCGGGCACCCCAAGGTGCAGGACGAGCTCCAACCTTCCTTCCTAAGTCCCTGCAGGCACCTAATTTAGTTCCAGAGTCAGCAGCAGTCGTTCACCAGTGAAAATGAAGCACCAAATTAACTTTACAGAGCACCCAGGAGCAGGTTGAGCACCCAGGAGCAGGTTGGGCACCCGGACAGAGTCTTGCAGGGCTGGGACAGAGGAGCTGGAATGTTGCAGCTGCTTTTTCCTGGTGGGTTGGGTCTTTTTTTTTTGTTTGAAGGAGGAACTCGACCTGCTTGTTTTCAGCCCATACCCACCCAGGGCAGCGTGGGGGGGGGTTTAGACCCCAGCCTCCCCCTCCCTGAGCTCAGGAAGCTGCAGGCAGGGAGCTGTTAATGGCTGCACTTAGGCAAATAATAAAGAGCCTTTCCTGGAACAGTCTCAAAGCAACATGTTTCCTTCCTTGCATTTTAGTGGGAAATCTCTTTACTATTTTTGCAAGCTTGGGGCAGTGCTTTGTGCTTCCTCCTCTTGGCTGGTTGTAGGCTGACTTTCCTTCCCTCCTACTTACCCAAAAAAAAAAACCCCCC
>NW_008622395.1:18960-19344 GCF_000691845.1 Merops nubicus | reverse complement strand
CCCAGCCTCTCTGCCAGCTCCAGATCCCCCCCCGAGCCTGCCTCCCCTCTTCCTCGGGTGAGAAGATGGATGTTCCAGCCCCAGTTCTCTGCAGCCATCTATAATCATCTCGTTTATTGGGGGTTTATCTCTTCTCTTCAGTAGCAGCCTGTCCTTGGGGCTGGCTGGGGTGTCTGGAGCACTATTTGGGTTTGAATAGGCTTGTTTGTATCTCAGCTTGGGTTGTTAATGCTCTTGGCACCGCTCCCAGGTCTCCACAAAGTTACCCAAATTGAGCTGGGACACTCATTAGTCTCCCAGAATTAATCCCAAGGAGCTCAGTCTCATCTAGAGTTAACTCCTAACTCCACGATGGGGGGCAGAAAACCCTCTCAGGAATCCCGG
>NW_008622395.1:13358-18799 GCF_000691845.1 Merops nubicus | reverse complement strand
GGGGGTGTCCCAATCTTGAGCCATTTTCTCTCCTCTGACTCATTTTGCAGCTCAGTTCTTCACTCCTGGAATCTTAGCAGGGAGACTTCTGTCGGCAGAGCCTGCAGTTGGCTTTTGTTTTCTGTTCTGCTTTCAGCCTATTTTTAGGCAGCCTCTCTGCAGCTTTTTTTGGGTTTGTCTCATCTCTGCTGCAACCTCGAGCTGGAGTTTTGTGGGGCGAGTTTGGGCCTTTTGATGGATGGGGGGGGGAAACCACGTGGAGAGCAGAGTTTTGGGGTACACCCAAGTGTTGCTCAGGACTCAGAGTGTTTCAGCTCCTCTGAGGCAGGGATGGGAGTGCTGGGCACGAGGGTTCCTGCAATAACAATGGTCACATGCAGGCACCACAATGGAGCCTTATTTTTAGAGCATTTTTCATCCCCCAACGCTCAGCAGAGTTCAGACCTGGGAGTTTCTGCTGTCTCTAGAGAATCCCAGAGGGGTTTTGGGGGGGAAGGGACCTCTCAAGGTCATCAAATCCAACCCCCCTGCACTCAACAGGGACATCCCCAACCAGAGCAGGGTGCTCAGAGCTCCATCCAACCTCCCCTGGGATGGTGCCAGGGATGGGGCAGTGACCACCTCTCTGGGCAGCCTGGGCCAGGGGCTCAGCACCCTCAGAGTCCAAAATTTCTCCCTTCTCTCCAGTCTCAATCTCCCTCTTTGAGCTTCAAACCATCTCCCCTTGTCCTGTCCCAGCTTTCTGAGAGGCTGTGAGGCCCCCAGAAGATCTCCCCAGAGGCTTCTCTTCTGCTCCTCTGAAAACCAAGGTTTAAGGAAAGTTGTTGGCTTTATTTTTTTGATGTGATCAGGATAAAAAAAGTGCTTTGCAGTTGCTGGGAGCTCTGCAGGTCCCAGCAGTGGGCACAGGAGGGGTCAGGCCACCAGCACAGGAAGAGCAGGAGACCCAGCAGCCTTCTCAGAGGGGATGAGGGGGGAGTTCCTCACGACTTCTACAAACCAGAAGCTCAGGTTGATGAATCTTGGCTTGGGGCTGCTCCCAGACCTCTGCTGCTTCTCAGGGATTCAGCTGGAGCTGGTCCAAAAGCCAGTTCAGAACCTGGCCCCTTCTGTGGCATCCACCTGATGGCACCAACCACCACCAGGACTCATCCTGTGGCCACGGATGGACCTTGGGCACTCTCATCCTCTGGAAAGCTAAAATTGGGTGTTTGGAGATAGGTGGAGTGTCTGGGATGAAATAAACCCACCACTGCTGGTGAGAAGGTGTCTCCTGCTCCTCCTGCCTCTTCCTAAACTGCTTCCAAATGGAAGTTTTTAGAGAAAAAATGAGATTCCACGAGGTGCCAACGTGGGGCCTGGGGGAAATCCTATTTTTTCAGGAAGGCTGGTCTTTCATTGCTGCTGTTGCTGCATGGAATCTGGCTAATTCCTTCTCAGGGAGTGGAAATCTCCCCCCCAGGGGTGTGTCTAGACGAGGAGAAGGGGCTGAGTTTGTTCTTAATGGCTTTGTTAACACGCTGAGGGACCACTTCAGTTTATGGACTGATGTAGCAGGGGGAAAGCAGCATATGGGCTGGTTGAATGGCTGCAGGAGGAATGAGACTTTTAAATAAAGTGGAAATGGTGATTATGGAGGTAAGAGAAATCAGCTCAGCCTCAGACCAGTGTCCCAGGCAAGTTCTTCATCCTAAATACATGAAGAACTGTAGAATAGAATTTCTTAGACTCATAGAATTGTTTGGGGTGGAAGAGACCTTGGAGCTCTTTGAGTCCAACCATCCCCCCAGCACTGCCAGGTCCCCCCAACCCCTGTCCCTCACCCCACATCTCCACAGCTTGGGACCCCCACCAGGGGTGGGGACTCCACCACTGCCCTGGGCAGCCTGGCGCAGCCCTGGGCAACCCTCCAGGGCAAGAAATTGTTCCTCAGGGGCAACTGAAACCTCCCCTGGGGCAACTTGAGGCTGGTTCCTCTCCTCCCATCCCTTGGGGACAAGAGATCTCCCCCCAGCTGGCTCCAGGCTCCTGTCAGGGGGTGTCAGAGCCAGAAGGTCTCCCCTGAGCCTCCTTTGCTCCAGGCTCAGCACCCCCAGCTCCCTCAGCTGCTCCTCCCCCCCCCAGCAGCAGGGAGCTGTCCCCAACAACTCCAGAAGAATTTGACTTCAGGGAGAAGCCCCCCTGGCTCTGTCAGCACCACCCCCCAGAGGAGCAGTGCTGGAGGGAGGCTGCAGCCTGCCCTGGGGTTTTCTCCTCCTCGCAGCCACCCTGGGGGTTCTTTCCATTGCTTAATAAGACATGAGAGAGGGGAAAACCCAGACAGGCTCATGGAGCTCAGCCTTGTTTGGTTGCAAATTGTCTCTTTTTGGCATTTTGGGAGATGGCAGCTGCTTGTCAGGTCTGTGCTGACACAACTTCAGCAATCTGTCTGCATTTCTTCCCTTCCTTTTGCTGTTCCCAACGTGCTAAAAAACCATCCAAAGGGTGAAATACTGTCCAGGGGCTGCAGGGAGAGGGATGGCAACGTGCTCCCAGTATCCAATCCTCTGCTCCTTCTGCCTGCTCTTAAGGATAGAATTTATTGAAGCAATTTATCCTGCCTAAATGTGGTATAAATCTGAGCACATGTATGTACATACCAGTCATATTCCAGAGTGAACGAGCAGCTAAATCTTTCCTTAAAGAATGAGAGAATCCTCCTGACACTTGGTGAGATGGAGTCAACTGGGTGGGTTGGGGTTTTTTTTTCTCTTCTTTGGTGCTGCTCTTCTTCCTGGAGCTGCTGGTGGTGCCCTCAGGAGGAGCTGCAGGGGCCCTGAGCCTCCAGCACCCCTTGTTTTGTCCTCCCCCTCTCTCTGTTTCAGTCAGTGACTGGAATTTCTCAATAGCTTTTTGCTCTTTCCACGCCCCAGAAGCATAAACAGGAGGTGGAGACACCCCAAAAGTTCTTCCCCTTGGCTGGGGGCACGTCGTGGAGCTGTGGGGATGAAAAAAGCAGAGCCCTGGCTGCCTGGGGAAGTGACAACCAGCTCCTGCTGTCCTTCCACTGCTCCTTTCATAGTGAGGCTTCTTTGTGTGGCTCCTCTTGGCCACTCTCCTCCCTTCCCAGCTCTGAGGATGGTTGTTCTGGGGGGTTTGCACCCTCCAAGGGCCACTCAGACACCCACCCCTGAGCCCTCCAGGGGCAAAGTTGTGCCCCTCACTTTGCAGGCAGGGTAAAACCAAGGTCCAGGCTGCTCAGGACACCAAGTGTTGACTTTGATCTGGCCTGTGTCCCAACACCACTGTCTCACCTGCCCCAAGTGGGGGCAAAATAACTCCAGCAGTCATCAAGTTGGTGTTTTCCTTCTGTCTGATGTGGTTTCTTTGGTTATTTTCTTAGAGAAAGAGCAGTATCTGGGTTTCCCTCTCCTAGAAGAGGAGGAAGGACTGAGCCCTGTCTTGTGACTCATTCAGAGCTGGAGCTTTTTGTGACCAGGAGGTTTCGTGCAGGAGTTTTGGACCTCAAGTGCAGGTGATGGCAGATGTTGAGTCAGTTGGGGGCTTCTCCCCCTCACAGCATCAGGGGAGTCGGTCTGAGCTGTGGTTTGGTGCTACAGGAGGGTCTGAACTCTTCATCCCTCCTTGCTAGAGGCTGATTTTGGGTGTTCAAACTTCCTGAGGGAGCCTGGTTGTCTCTGGGCCTTCAGAGGAGGTCACAGAATTGTTTGGTTGGAAGAGACCTTTGAGCTCCTCGAGACCAACCATCCCCCCAACCCGTGTCCCTCACCCCACATCTCCACAGCTTGGGAACCCCTCCAGGGGTGGGGACTCCACCACTGCCCTGGGCAGCCTGGCACAGCCCTGGCCAACCCTCCAGGGCAAGAAATTGTTCCTCAGGGGCAACTGAAACCTCCCCTGGGGTGACTTGAGGCCGGTTCCTCTCCTCCCATCCCTTGGGGACAAGAGATCTCCCCCCAGCTGGCTCCAGGCTCCTGTCAGGGGGTGTCAGAGCCAGAAGGTCTCCCCTGAGCCTCCTTTGCTCCAGGCTCAGCACCCCCAGCTCCCTCAGCTGCTCCTCCCCACACTTGGGCTCTAGCCCCTTCCCCATTTTCACTGCCCTTCCCTGGCCATGCTCCAGCAGCTCACTTTGTCAGCTCTGTCAGGGCCTGGAGGAGTTTCCTCGTGGAGGAGAATCACTGCTGGAGGGGAGATCCCCATTTCTTCAGCAGGCAGGAGCCAGGAGTCTCTATTTTAGTTTCTCAGCTCAGTTTGGGCTGGTGGTGGCAGTTCAGGAGGATGGTGAGTCCTGTCTTTGAACCATGTCCTCAGTCACCTCAGGACTCTCCTTCCCCAGGGCTCCATCCTCCTGGGGAGCACACAGAGCTGCTCTCATCATTGTCACACCACTCCAGTTCTTCAAGCCCCACCTCACTTCTGGGGGCATTTTTGGGGGGCTGCTTGGCTGCTCCTGGCCATCTCTGTTGCCTTTATTATTCCCCTTGTCCTCACTTTAAGGACCATTCTGGCTGCTGGCCCCTTCCCTTTGGGAGAGAGCCACAAATCCCCCTTTGCCCTGGAGTTTTGCTTAGTGCATCCACACAAAGCCTGGTGGTGTGGACATCTCCCCTCTGTTTTTTCTGGTCAGGGAAGAGCTGGCAGCTCCTTTTTCACAGCTTTGGGTGTCGAGGCAACACTCAGGGAGGAGAATTCCACTTCTTGGAGCCACCCAGTTGAGCTGCACAGGGTAACAGAAGAAGAATCTTTTCTTTTTGGGGCCTATTTAAGCAACAATTGATTTCTGTGTCTTTTCAACAGCAGCAGGAGGGGACAGTTTTCCACATTCTCAGAGCCCTCTCATGTCAATCCACCCCCCCCCAAACCCCCCCCCCCCCCCCTCTGGCTGCTGCTCGGCGTGGGTTACTTTATTTACTCTGCTTTTTTTTGGGTTTTATTAATCAGAATAGCTTCCCTCCTAGCATAATAGGGCTGAGGGTTTTGTTATCCTTGGCTATAATCGGTGATAAACTGCTGCTGCCATCAGCCTCTGAGTTTACCCACTAGGGAGCCAGATTATTGCCTTGTAAAACGAGAGCACCACTCCTATAATCCCTTAATTAATTAAATGACAAATTTGAGTTCGCTCCCATGGAAAATATAACTTGTACAGAGAGGGGACTTGGATTTATTTGAGAGCTTCTTCCTCCTGCTTTTTTTTTTTTTTCTTGGGTTTGGGGTTTTTTTCCCCCCCCCCTCCCTGGCCACTGTCTTCCTGGTCACTGTCTTTGCTCACAGGTCTGTGCTTGCTGCTGTAAATCCTAGGGGAGGGTGATGCCCTTCTTCTGGAGGGGGTTTGGGAGGTGTTTTGCTGCTCCAGATGGTCCTTTCAGGAGATGGCTCTGTCCTGCAGGTGGTGGCAGCAAGGTGTAGAAGGTCCCTTGACCCTCTGGTGGGTCTTGGGG
>NW_008622395.1:1956-13327 GCF_000691845.1 Merops nubicus | reverse complement strand
TTCCTGCGGCTTTCCCACCCTTGTGGCCTTTAGTGTCTGATGGGGGCCTACAAGGAAGCTGGGGAGGGGCTTTTTATAAGGGCTTGGAGGGATGGGATGAGGGTGATGGGTTCAAACTGGGAGAGGGGAGATTTAGATGGGAAATCAGGAGGAAGTTCTTCACTGGGGTGGTGGCGAGACCCTGGCCCAGGTTGAAGCTGTGGGTGCGTTCAGGACCAGGCTGGAGGGAGCTTGGATCAGCTTGTAGTGGGAGGTGTCCCTGCCTGTGGCAGGAGGAGATTTTTAAGAACCCAACCCCTGTGATGATTCCATGCCCTGCACTGTCCCAATCCATAGCCACAATTCCACCCTTTCTGTAAAAAAAATCCCCCCCACCCTCCAGAGCCACCTTTAAACTCACCTCACGTTTCTCTCCCCCAATCTCATCCACAACCCAAGGAGTTCCTCCCTCCCTGCTCCAATTAATCACCCCCCTCAAAGGGCACCTTCCACTGCAGATCTCTGATTTTGGGGGGGGACTTTATTTAACCATTTTCCCCTCCTCTCCTCTCTCCCCCAGCTTGGCCTGGCCGCGTGAGCTATGGGAGACGACAGACCCTTCGTGTGCAACGCCCCGGGCTGTGGACAGGTACTTTTACAGGATACTTTATTGGGGACGTGTCGTTGTGAATCAAAGTGGCTGTTTTATCACCCAGGCAAAGAGTTTAAAGCTGGTGTTTTACGTGATCACTGGAGGTAATCAGATCAGAGGATTTGCAGCGTGTAAATCCCCGTTACGAGCGCTCCGAACCCGCGGGGTGTTGGTATTCCAGTGGTGTTTTCCAGGAATAAAGGGGGGAAAAATAGGCTGAGCTCCCTCTGAGTGCTGTCTGATAAGGTCCTTCCTCCCCCCTTCTCAAGGCTCTGGGAGAAAAGGATGAGCTGGTGGCTCACAAAGCAGCTGAGAATGTGGCCGTGCCAACCCCAACCTGCCGTGGGCTATTTTGGGCTTGCAAGAACAACAACAACAACAAAAAAAGACCCATTTGGGAGTTTTTCCTCCCTGGCTGCAGCCTCACAAAACTCCTGCTCGTTTTCCTGGGGCCAACCATGGTGGCTCTGGAGGAGTCGTGTCACTGTTGCCATCCCAAGTCCCTCTTGGGGCTCTCACCCAGCTGGGAAGGCACCTTCCCCTTGGGTTTTGGGCTTTGTGCTGGAGCTGGTGCTCTCCCAGAGCTGAGCTTTGAGTCTCTCTGGTGCTCAGCAGCTCACCTTGCTAGGAGGAAGATGGTGCCATGATTGGGGCTGGTTTAGTGGGAGCTGATAGAAACTGGGGCTCCTGGGGGAAGTTCAGCCCTGGGAGAATTGGGGTTGGCCGTTCTGGGGCGTTTCGACCTCAAAATGGCTTTTTTAGGGGTGTGGTGGAATTGTGGCTGTTAATTAGACATTAAATGATGTTCACAGACTTTGTTTTCCTGGCTGCCACCGTTGGATGTCAGGTTGTCAAACTCCTGTTGGCTGTGAGAGGTTGGGGAGCTCTGCCTGAGCCCAGGGTGCTCCCCCTGTGTGGGTACCCCCCCAATTCTTCAGCGTGTTTCCTATTTTACTGCCTCTCAGAGGGGGGTCTCTCAATGGGAATCAAAGCTCATTCTGCAGCCCCAGGGCATGTCCTCCGAGGCTGCAAGGTGAATTCTCTGACCTGTTTATTTTAACAGCACAAAAACAGGTCAAAAAATCTGATTTGGTGACTTTTGGGGGGGAGGTTTAAAAACTCCCAGTTGGGACTTTTCAGCTCTTTGGTCAGTCGAGGACTGGTCTCATCTGAAGCATTTTCTCCCCCTTCTCAGGTGAGGGGGGACTTTTTCTTTCTTTTTTTTTCTCCTTTTTTTTTTTATTTTCTGTAGGCTGCTTTTTATCTTGAACTTCTTTGCCTGTGAAATTGTGCAAGTCATTTATAAAATGTATTAGCTGCCTTTGAGCACTTAATGATGTGAGGGCTTCAATCCTACAACCTTAAAATCGGATTCAAACAAGCAATTAAGGCAAACAACAATGTATTTAAATTTAATCTCCCCCAATCTCCCACAAATGACATATAAAGGTGGTTGCTTCCTCCTTTTGGCTGTTCCAGACTGCTGCTTATGGGTAATTCTGACAATTCTTCATGTTAATATTGAAATGTGAGAATCCGGGTAATTCACGCCGCCGTGATTCATGGTGATCCAAACCTGACCTCCTGCCTGGTTTCCTAGAACGTCCTTCAGCACCTGCTCAAACCAGAGCCTGGGTGAAATAATGATCATCAGAGCTTGATTTAAAAGATGCCCCGGGCTGGGAAATTCGTTGCAGCCCTGGGTGAAGTTGTTCTGATGGTTCATTGCTCTCCCTGGGATGAAGGGAAGATGCTGCCTCCTCTCCAAGCTAAACCCCTTCAGCTGCAGCTTCCAGGCTGAGGAGCTTGGTGGGTTTTTTTTTGTTGGTTAGACAGAAGAGAGCTTCCTGTCAAATTCCTGGTGGCTTTAGCTGCTGCAATATCAATTAACAGGCCTCTGGACTAATTAGATCCTCAGCAATCTTCTGGATTCACTAAACCCTTAACAGTCCTCTGGACTAACTAAACCCTCAACAATCTTTTGGACTAACTAAACCCTCAACTATCTTTTGGACTAACTAAACCCTTAACTATCTCTTGGACTAACTAAACCCTTAACAGTCCTCTGGACTAACTAAATCCTTAACAATCTTTTGGACTAACTAAACCCTCAACTATCTTCTGGACTAACTAAACCCTTAACAGTCCTCTGGACTAACTAAATCCGGTTTTTTTGTTTGTTTAGACAGAAGAGAGCTTCCTGTCAAATTCCTGGTGGCTTTAGCTGCTGCAATATCAATTAACAGGCCTCTGGACTAATTAGATCCTCAGCAATCTTCTGGACTAACTGAACCCTTAACAGTCCTCTGGACTAACTAAATCCTTAACAATCTTTTGGACTAACTAAACCCTTAACTATCTCTTGGACTAACTAAACCCTTAACAGTCCTCTGGACTAACTAAACCCTCAACAATCTTTTGGACTAACTAAACCCTCAACTATCTTTTGCACTAACTAAACCTTCAACCATCTTTTGGACTAACTAAACCCTCAACTATCTTCAGGACTAACTAAACCCTTAACAGTCCTCTGGACTAACTAAATCCTTAACAATCTTTTGGACTAAGTAAACCCTTAACTATCTTTTTGCACTAACTAAACCCTCAACAATCTTTTGCACTAACTAAACCCTTAACAATCCTTTGGATTAATTAAATACCTGGAGCCCCCAAACCTCTCCCTGCAAACCCTGCTGCCTTATCTCCATCTCTTTTTTTGGCCTCTACTCCACATCAACTTCGTGTTGCAGGTTTCTGAGAGCCTTTACAAACCCCCCAGCCCATCGTGGAAGGGTGATTTGCTCTAATTAACCTTGGGGGAGCTGGGATTTTTGGGGCAGGGTGAGGAAAAGGGGGGTGCTGGGGGTGAACTGGAAGGGGCAGCGCTTGTCAGCTCATCAGGAATATTAAAAATAACCCCGAATTTGAAGCCAGGGCAGCCAAATTTTGCTGGTGGGCAGCAGCTGTCTGCAGGGCTTGCCTGCTGAGGCACGTGCTGCATTGTTCCCTCAGCAGCCTCGCTGCCTTTTGGCACCAAACCCTCACCCCTGACGAGGATCATCCCATCAGAAACTGCTTCTCTGGGAAGGATTTGGGTTCAAATGAAGCCTTGGTGGGGGTCAGAGGTGGCTGCACCTACCTCAGCTCATTCCTGAGGGTCCACACCCTTGTCTATGAACAGGGGACAAAAAGGGACAGGCCCCAAAACTCCCTGCCCCAAAACTCCCTGCCCCAAAACTTTAGGGGATTTGGCCTCTTTTTTTTGTGATTCTTTAAGACCTTTGGGTGCATTTTGCTTGGGGAAAACAAATCCATTTGAGTGTGAGGGTGTCAGTGGCTGTTGAGCCTCTTGGTGAATGATTTTGGGACAACATCCACCGTGGTGAATGATTTTTGGGACAACATTTGCCTCAGTGGGTCTTCTCACCACCCTGGCTCCAGCATCTCCAGTCCTTCCCCATTTCCACACCTTCAATCCTGTGCCCAATCCATGGGTGGTGGTTTTCCCCCTGCTTTTTTTTGGGTATTCCCTTGCTGGAGGGCTGCACCCTGGTTTTGGAGGCCAAACAGGGGAGGTCACAAGAGGAGCAGGGAGAGCAAAGCCAGAATAATTCAGGCAGGAGACTGGAGACAGTTCCTCTGAGGCCAGTGGTGATTTTTTTCTCCCCCTTTAGCTGTCAGCAAATAAAAAATAGAATTCTTTTGCTTCTCAACGTGCTGTGTTCCACCCACGAGCTGCTTCTTCCCCTCTACAGCTGCTCCCAGCCCCACCTTCTCTGCCCTACACCTTTTTTCCCCCTTTTTCCTTCCCTGTTTTCTCTCTAGAGGTCATTTTCCAGGGAAGTGAGGAGAAGGAAGAGGGAACAGCCACCAAAAATAGACGAGCAGCTCGTGCCGTGCCCCCCGCGTCGTCGCAGCCAGGGGGGCTTGTGGTGGGGACATAAACATGTTGTGGTTGCTAGGTCTTTCCTGGGGGTTATTTTTGGATCCAGTTCCCCACCAGCACAGCTGACTCCCAAATGTGTGCCCCATCTACTGCTTTTAAAAGAGATTCCTCCCAAGGTCGTCGGGCTGGTCGCTCCTCTGAGAGGACAGGTGATGGGGTTTTTTTTCCCCCTCAGGCCCCTCTCTGCTGTTCTCCAGCAGGGATTTGGTCCTCAAAAAATAGGTGAGGAGGGAGGTAGAGGCAGATCCCTGCCTCTGAGGTGTCTGGGAGGTGTTGAGAGGTGCCTCCAGTGAGGCTTTCGTTGACTCTGCCCCGTGAAGCCCATCTAGGGGTGGGTGTGTTGCTGCCAGGGGCTCTTCAGAGCTTCCAAAACCATTTCAACCCCACCGAGTGCTGACAGGCAGCCTCAGCTCAACCAGCTTCAGCCTCCAGGTTGGAAGGCAGCACTGACTCGTTAACACAGTAATTAAAACTTCAGCCATCCTGTCTGGGGCACCCAGAGCAAAGGGCTGGAGGGAAGGTGGCAGTGCCAGGACCAGGGCTGTTGGACATCCTGCTGGACGTGGGCAGTGGGATCACAGAGGTGATGCCAGGGCTGGAATCCTCCTGGGAGGCCAGGCTGGGAGAGTTGGGGTTGTTCAGCCTGGAGAAGAAGAGGCTCCAGGGAGGCCTTCTGGTGGCCTTCCAGGAGCTGAAGGGGGCCTGCAAGAAAGCTGGGAAGGGGCTTCTTACAAGGGCTTGGAGTGGCAGGATGAGATGTGATGGGTTCAAACTGGAAGAGAGGAGGTTGAGATTAGGAATTAAGGAGAAGTTTTTCACTCTGAGGGTGGTGAGACCCTGCCCTAGGTTGCCCAGGGAAGCTGTGGATGCTTCTGGAGGGGTTCAAGCCCAGGTAGGACAGGGCTTGGAGGAAGCTGCTCAGGTGGCCCTGCCCGTGGCAGGGGGCTTGGAAGGAGATGATCTTTAAGATCCCTTCCAGCCCAACCCCTCCTGAGAGCAGGGGCTGGCAGAGGGTGGTCAGTTGATGTCTGGCTCTTGCTTTCCCCCCTTACAAATGGGCATTTGACCCTTCCCAGGAGCTTGGTGGGTGATCTCTGCTGTCCTGGGTGCTTGATGCTTTATGAAGCCTCATAACAGAGGAGCATCTTTATTGATAAAAAGTTTTGATCCTCTTCCCATTGCCCAAGCAAATGGAGGGGCTGCCACATGGAACAGATTCCACTGGGAGCAAGACATCCCGTGGCCCTTCCTCCCTTCTCCACACCATCCCACTGTGGAAAAGTGCCCCAGATTTCCATTTCAATTAAGTAACCCCCTCCTTAATTGGACAATTTATCCCCTTTAAACCCCTGGCACTGAGGTGCTGCTCAGGCAGCCTCTGAGGAACGTCAAGCCCAGAACTTTCACGAGGCCTGGAAAATGATTTTTCTTCTTTGTGGTTTATTGTATCCTCTTATCTTGTCATATAATAGAAATAATGTTTATGGCATCGAGGCCTCAGCATCACTTGGCATTTAACCAACCTCAAAAGCAGTTTATTGCTTTGTATACTCTGCCACCATGACCATTATCCCTTAAATCTCTATTGCTGGGTAATATACGAGGCAAGAAATGGCTCCTGAGGTGGGAGAAATGGGGAACTGGAGCTGAGGTGTCTTTGGGAGCTTGTAGCATCCAAACGAATATAGATTATTCCTTTTAGATGAGGTGTGGAGAGGGGGAAAAATAAAACCCATCCCAGGTCTCTGGGTGAGAAGGGTTGAGCTCCTCCCCATGGTTGGCTTCTCAGAGGCTGGGGTGTGGCCAGTGCTCCTGGGGAGGTTTGGGGTGGGATCTTCCACCCTGGAATTATCACTGCTGCCACCCCGAGGTGTGATTTGTATCCAGGTGTCTTCATCCCAGTTGCAGGTAGGGAGCAGCTCCACCAAGGTGAGGGGTGAGTCTTGGCCTTGTCTCTGCAGGTCTGTCAGTGGTTGAGTGTCCTCAATGGAAGGAGATCTTAGAATCACAGGATTGTTTTGGTTGGAAGAGACCTTGAAGCTCTTGGAGTCCAACCATCCCCCCAGCACTGCCAGGACCCCCCAACCCGTGTCCCTCACCCCACATCTCCACGGCTTGGGGACCCCTCCAGGGGTGGGGACTCCACCACTGCCCTGGGCAACCCTCCAGGGCAAGAAATTGTTCCTCAGCTCCAACCCCAACCTCCCCTGGGGCAACTTGAGGCTGGTCCCTCTTGTCTTGGCACTTGTTTTCTTTCTCCCTCACGTCTTGGTTTCAGTACCTTGGGGACATCCTGCAGAGTCCATCTTTCCTCCAGAAATTGGGAGGGGAAGCAGAGCTTTGGCACGTGAGTAGGTGGGTGATGGTTTAGAGATGTTTTTTCTCCATCTTCTTGCCTGGGGAAGTTGCTGACTTGCTGGTTGATGTTGGATGTTGTCTCGTTTTCATCAAAGGCTTCAAAGTCCTTTTTTTTGGAGTCACCATCCCTCAGGGGGTTCAAAAAAACCATGTGGATGTGGCTCTTGGGGACGTGGTTTAATGGTCATGGGAGTGTTGGATGGTGGTTGGACTTGATGATCTTAGAGGTCCTTTCAAACCTTAATGATCCTATGAAAGGAGCATTTGGGTGTTGATTCACTGACCTCCTTGGGTCCTGCCTCTGGAGATGTTGCTCCTGAAGTTTGGGAGAGGAAACCACCCGAGCTGGGAAAGAAACTCAGAGAGTTAAAATCCAATCTTGAGGAAACTTCTCCCCACAGCCAGAGGGCTGCCTGGGGACCCCAGCAAAGGGCTGGATCCACCTGGAAACACTGGATCCAGGTGGATCCCAGGAACCCAGCAGCACAGAGACCTCCCCAGAGGGCTGCTCCTCCCCGGGGCTGAGCCAGGGCTGCTGCCCCTCTCCCAGCCCGAGGCTGAAACGCAGAATCCTGAATGAGGAGGAGGAGGATGGCTAAAAATCCTCCTCGGAGCTTTTTGTTCTGCTGGGGCAGAGCCAGCCCTGGGCTGTGGTTGGCATGCAGAATCACGTTGCCCTCGTGCCCCTGGGTGGTTTGAGGAGCTGAGCCCTAAATCAGAGTTTCTTTTCTGGGCTTTGAAACGAAGGGGGGAAACGTCCGAAGCTCCGCGGCGAGGAATTCCTGGCTGCACCCTCCTGCCTGCCTCACATCTGCAGCTTTTTATGGGAGGCTGAAATAAAATTCTACCCAGAAAGATCTCGGTTAAAGGTCTCTTATTATATAGTTTTTTTATTTCCAGGAATGCAGGTTTCCAGAGTTAATTATTGATTTCCAATTAAGACCTTTCCAGCTGCGGTACCTGTCCGTGGAGCAGATGCCCCACAAATCTCAAAAGCTTTTCCAGCCTTGTAATGGGGCTGCCTAAAAAAAAAAGAAAAGGAAGGGTTGGTCGTAGTAACTCTTTAGGTTGTTGGCATCAAAAGGGAATTAGTTTGGATTGTCAGCATCAAAAGAAGGGAATTCATTTGGATTGTAACCCGTGTATTGTCAAGCAAGAGCCGAACGATCCCTCCCTCCTTTTGCTGAAGGTATTTTTGGAGGTGGGGAAGAGGGGGGGGGAGAGCTAATTTTGAATAATAATCAGCTGGAGAGAAGGCATCTGAAACCAGTAAACGTTTATTTTTTACACTCCTATAACTTAAAAACGGCCAAACCAATTTCAACCAAATTGGATAATAAAAAATATTGCTCCTAGGCTGAGCCCCTCTATGCCAAGTTCCAGTCTAGAATGAATTTTTATGACCAAATTATAAACCCCCTAGAAATGAAAGCTTCAAATGGAAATGTTGACAGACCTTTAACTACAAAAGCCCTATCCCAGATCTTCTTTTTTTATTTTTTTTTGTCTTTTTTATCATAAAATGGCCGGTTTAAAAATCTAATTAAGACTTAAATATTATTTAATAGCAACGTTTCCTGGAAGTTGAAATTCTTTTTATCGTTCCTCTCTGGCCAAGGGGTTTGCTGCCAGGGCTGCAGTCACCAGCTCTGCTTGGCATTTGGAGCACGTGCGTGGTGCAGAACAGACAAGACACGTGTCTGTCCAACGCCACACGGGCTCTGGACCACTTTCCAAATGCCCTTTTTTTTTGGGAAATGAAAATTCAGGATGCCAAAGGACCTGCCGGAGATGTGCCCGCACCAAAAAAAACACCCCCCTGGGGTGGGTGCTGCAGTGCCACGCACTCAGGGGGGATTGCTGCAACAAAAAAACCAGCTTTTCCCCTCCAGCCACACGCGGGGACATCCCCCCTAACACCATCCTGAGAGGGGGCTGCTCTGAAGGGCTGGTTTTGAAGCAAAATTTCCCTGGAAACTGGGTTTTTTTGGGTGTATTTTAGGCTGTTGCGTGTCCCCCCTCCTGCGTGTACGGGCTGTGAATTCAGTGAAGGGTCTGTGGAAGCTGCAGAGGATGCTCTTGGTGCATCCAGTGAGGTGTAGAGAGACACCCTGATGTGCATTTCACTAGAAAACTCCCAAATCTGGTGGGTGAAAGATATTTGGGGTTGTTTTTGTGTGCGTGGAGAGATTGCACGAATCGGTTTAAGGCGTACAATGGAGACCGGTCACTTCAACTCCTGTTGGTTCCTTTCTGGGTCAGATTTTCTCCAAAAGCTCTGGGCTGTGACTTCAGCTCCTCGCTGGGGAGACGGGGTGAGGTTTGGCACCAGCTTTGGCATCTCTGTCCCGGCCGGTGCCCGCTCCCTAACGAGCCCTCGTTAGGATTTCTTCCCTATCGCAAATCATCGGCCGCCTTTTGCTGCACAGCAATTGGAGTGAAAAAAACCACTTGGATGTGAAGAAGCAGCCGCAGGGTTTTCCTTCTCTGCCTCCTCAGAGATGCTGCGGCGAGGCTGCAGAATCCCTAACGACCCCTTAAATATCTGCAGGAAGCAGATTGAATGCGGGTGCTGCCACCCAAGGCGCCGCCGGCGCCGCGGCCGCCCCCCTCTCCCCTCGCTTCGTTAACACCCGCCCTCGTTTGGGTTTTGAGGGGCCGTGAGGCAGCACCCCACCAGCAAAACCCATTTCACGTGGCGACAGGAGAGCTGCTGGTGGAACTGATTGTCCTTCTGGAGCAGCTCTTCTCCCAAAGGATCCCTCAGCCGGTGACAAATCCCGTCAGAAACGGCCCCGCCGCGGGGAAGGGGCGGTTGGGGTGTGCCAGAGCTCGTTGGGGATTTTTTGGGGGGCCACTTCAGGCTTGGTTTAACCCTCCTGGTGGGTGAGGAGTGGGGTGTCCAGCTGGTTTTCCAGGGCAAGCCATCTGCTTTTCCAGGGGTGACTTGCAGAGTCAGCAACTATAAATATCTACAGAGAGAGCGCACGCCGGGGTACGTGTGAGCAGACAGCCACACACGTGTATCTAGGTACAGAGTTCTGGCCACAGTCCCCACTTTTTGGGGGGCTGTTCGATGCCCCAGACTCAAGGGAAGAAGGGAAGGTCATTCCCCTGGCTGTTGAGCATCCCCAGCTTGAGGAGCAGCCTCTGCACAGCACTGGGGACACTGGTTTTTCTCAGGGTGTCCCCTGGGCTGAGCCGAGTTGGGAGTTTCCCCCCCGGCTGCCAGGTTCCTCCTGGTTTAAACTGGTGGGTTTTGGTGTGGTTTTCTTTTCATACTGAGACAGATCCTCCTCGTTCCCAGTTTCCCCTTTCTGCAGCAGGAGGGGGGGAACGATGAGGGAGGGTTTCCCCTTTCTTGGGAACACCATCAGGGCTGCAAAAAATACCCCCCCGAGGCCGTGGCCCTGCACTGGCAGGGGCCAGTTTCTTCTCCTTTGGATTTGAGGCAGTTTCCCCACCGTGGAGTTTCTGCTTTGAGCCAGTCTCAGCCTTTACCTAAAGCCCTTTGCTCCAGAGCAGGGATGCAGAGGCTGTAAATTGAGCCAGGCTCTTTTATGAACTCGAAATTAAACCCATCTAAAAAGCTTCCTCGTGGTCCAGGAGCAGAAAGCTGCCGGTGGCCTCCTCCCCTCCCCGTGGCACCTGGACCATGGGTGTTGCCACCTCGACCCCATGGCTTAGGAGGGAGTTTTTTTTAACCTCCCCGTGGCTCCTGAGTTTTTTAAACCTCTCGTGATCTTATCTGGGGAACTGCAGAACCAGTTTTTCCCTCTCCTCGAAAAGCAAACTGGCTTTGGGGAGGGTTTGGAGGCAGGAGGGTTGGTTGAGAGATCTTAAGGTACCACCAGAACCTGCCCTGTGCACGGGAATGAATTTTTCCTGCTGCTTCTGAGCTCTGTTTTTTTTTTTTCCTGGGCCAGGGAAATAATTTCCTTGTGTTAAACTCAGCCTTTCTTCAACCAGACTCATTGTTTTGGGGGGTTCAGAGGCTCCTTTGCTCCCTGCTCCCTGAGCAAACCATGAATGCTTTGGGTTTTCCTGCCTGAAAACTCCTTCCCCAGGCACAGCCGTGGCTCCGACAAGAGCCCCTGAATTTTCAAAAAGCCTTTTCTTGTAAATCCTCCCAAATTGTTGCTTCAGGA
This sequence comes from Merops nubicus, assembly GCF_000691845.1. Classification (NCBI taxonomy): domain Eukaryota; kingdom Metazoa; phylum Chordata; class Aves; order Coraciiformes; family Meropidae; genus Merops; species Merops nubicus. The sequence goes on along the minus strand of NW_008622395.1, from coordinate 2,244 downwards.
CAAAAAAAACCACCAAGCTGGGGAGACTCTGCCTGAGCTTTCCATCTCCTTCCCCAAGGAAACCAGTGCCCAGGAGCCAGCCCTGTGTCCCACAGGGGTTTCCCTTTGCCTCTTCAGAGCCTGCCCAGGGTTATTCCTCACCCAGAACCCGGGGACCTGGTTTTAGTTTAAAATCTAAATAACAGGAATATTTTTGCACCCCTCACCCCCCCCGGTCGCTGCTTTGCCAAGGGGGTGAGGAGACACCTCGAGCCGGCTGTCGGTGGTGGGAAAAGCAGCTAAAATCCT
>NW_008622395.1:1416-1799 GCF_000691845.1 Merops nubicus | reverse complement strand
GGGCGGGGACAAAGAAAGCCGGGGAGGAAAAAAAAAAAAACCCCAAGCAGCTCCTGGCTGCAGAGCAGGGTGGAAAAAAAAAAAAGCCCCTTTCAGCTGCAGCATCTCAGGTCCCTTCCAGAGATTTCGTGTGAGACCCGAACGCGGAGTTGTTCCCAGAAGGGATTTCTAGTCGTGGGGTTTTTTTTTTAAGCTTTAGGGGTTTTTTGGTGAACGTTCCTCTGCCCTAGGTGGTTGCTGCTTTGCACGAGAACCTTCCCAGAGCCTTTTCTTGAGGTGTAAAAGCTCAGAAGAAAGATTTCTTTCAAGGTGCTCTTTAGCCACGGGGGAGAAGGTGGGATTTGGGAAGGACGGACGGATTCTGTGGGCTGCAGGATCACGCT
>NW_008622395.1:394-1397 GCF_000691845.1 Merops nubicus | reverse complement strand
GGAAGAGGGGGTAAAAAAAAAACATCTTTGGGGCTTTTTCTTCTTTGTGCATAAAGCCCAAGACACGTGGCCGAGGGGCAGAAAGTCCCCTTTGTGTTAGAGAGGGATTTTTCCTCCCCCTTTCCCCGGGTGAGCGGCGCCGCACGGAGCGATTTCGGCCGCGGCAGGAGCCGGGAGGGTTGTGCCTTGGCAGGGAAGAAAAAAAAAGTCCACGGAGCAGAGGCCGAGAGCTTTTGGCTCTGGAACCTCCCTGCCCATCTTAAAAAGATCCCCTGCAAAGCTCCTGCCACCCCGGGTGGAGCGTTGGCACGGTGTTTGTTTAACACCTGCTTAACGACGCGCCGGCCCCGCCGCTTCCCCAGCCCTGGCAGCAGCTGTTTTCCTCAAATAATTTTTTTATAGGCCGGATTAAAACAATAAAAACATTAAAGTCCTAAAATTCCCCCCGGAGAGTCAACATCTAGACGATAAAGGATGGCGTGTGTAGAAAGGGGGACGGGGTGGGAGAGTTTTGCAGCGGGGGAAAACAAGCTATAAATTCATCTCGGCAGTAAAAAGCTGCTCGATTAAAACCGTTTCATAAAATGGAGTTCTCGCAACATGTCGAAGCAGGGAGAAGATTTTTGGGCTCCTCGGCTCCCTCGGGTTGGTTATAAGTGGGAGATGGGGCTGGGTGGCTGCGTCAGGAGGTGCTTTGAGGCAGAGAAGCGGGGTTTTTTTTCGGGTGGGGGAGGTGGGGAGGGGGGCACGGGCGCTCGACGGAGAGGAATTCGGTGTCGCCGAACCCCCTTTGTGTGGGGAGAGGGGCCTCAAAGGCTCATTTATGAGACTAAATATTCAAAGGGCTGGATTTTAAGCTAGGTTTAAAAGCGGGGAGCAGCTCGTTCCACTCATGTCTTGCTCATTTGTATTTCTCTGCCTCTTTTCTTCCCTTTTTCCCCTCCCCGAGCAACGTGCCCTCGGATTTTTGTGCTGTCGGGAGGTCCAGGTGCCACCTCCTCCT
>NW_008622395.1:0-227 GCF_000691845.1 Merops nubicus | reverse complement strand
CTGCCTGAGCTCGTCTCCCTTTTAAGAGCCTCGTGCCACGTTTGCGATAAACCTCGCGCCTCCGTGAGCCCGAGAAGGGAATTTAAACCCCTTTCACTCGGGCTCCGTGTGAAATTTTATTATCTGCAGCCCATAACGGAGGCGAAAAGGAATGGTTCAGACCCTCAGGATGCAGGCGAAGCGTTTTTTTGGTGACCTCAGCTGTATATTTCTCCCACCGCTGAATC
>NW_008622394.1:415-4284 GCF_000691845.1 Merops nubicus | reverse complement strand
AACTCAACGAGCAGCTTATTGTGTCAGCGAGACCACCCCCCTCTGTAGAGGGGAGCTGTCTATCCTGAAAGGGGGCTGTTCTGAGGCCCCGGAGAATGTCCACAAAGCAGCTGTGCTGCAAATGATTCATGACCATAACTTAATACTAGAACACAATAGTCCTATGTCTGTCAGAGTAAAACCAGATGAATTGGATTCTCTGATTAGAGGATTTCCTCATACGATTAAAGAAAAGGTCATACAAACTCTGGAGAAGATCCAAAAAGGAGAAATGAGAATCACATGGGGCGAGTTGGCAAAAGAGCTGTTGATTTATAGCAAGCAGCATGGTGAATATGGGAGTTCTGGTGGATCCTCTGGGGCTAAGCAGATTAACAAGCTTTCATATGCCTAAGTGACTGTTAGATCGCTTCCAAATTCCCTTCCCTCTAAATGGCAAAATAAATCACGGGGTGATTGGCTAGTGACAAGTAAAAACAGGCAGAATGACAGACAGAATAACAGACCAAACAGTCCGCCTGGGAATCGACACCCCAGAAGGATATCCACTCTGCCCTTGCCTGGCAGGAGACCACCTACTCCCCCATCGCATGACAGGATATCAGCTAATCCACCGTCACCTGGTAGGGGACCATACACCAAGCTTAAGGAGGAAGCCAGACGTATGGAAATCCCGGACTTATCTATTGGCTAAACACTATGAACGTGATAATTTAGAGACATTGGTACAAGCCTGGCGGGAGAAATGGGGAAATAACCAGTCTGGACAGCCTAGGTCGAGGTCAAATTCTCAAGGAAGATCAGCTGAAGGGGCCACTAACTCAGGAAACTAGATAGACCTCCTCCTGCTTAAAAGAGAAAGTCTAATCAACAGTGCAGAAGTGTACGAACTCAACACCTCAATACAAAAAACAATGATAATGCCTCGCCAATAATTGATAACCAAACAGGCCCTAGACCTGTTCGTTTTCCAAAAGACTGGCTAAATGTGGTATGATTATTTTATAATGAGAATGGAGACTTGGAACTTACCTGTGCTGTTGGGCCAAACTGTTATTCAGTAACTTTTGCGGTAGACACAGGGGCACAAATTTCCACACTAAAGACTGACAAAGCTGAACATTGTGGCGTTGCCTTATCTTCAAAGCCCATATATGTAAGTGGAGCATTTGGCAACTTTACATCACAAAAGACAGCTAAAGTCCTTTTACATTTGTCAGGAGAAGAACAATCCATCCACATTGAAATGGTCATGGATAAGATTCCTTATAATTTGTTAGGAATGGATGTCCTAAAGGGCCGAGTGTGGCGAGATGAAAAAGGTGGTTGCTGGACCTTCGGTATATCTACACCAGAAGTAAGGTTGCTACAGTGTGCCCCACGCTTGCCACAAAGCAAGATAACTAATGTGAGACAATATTCTATTCCACTTGCTGCCAAAGATGGTATCAAAGAAGTGATTTCTGATTTGAGGCAAAGAGGTATTATCGTACACTGTCATTCACCATATAACTCTCCAATTTGGCCTGTGAGAAAACCAAATGGTAAATGGAGAATGACAGTGGATTTCAGGAAATTAAATGTCAATATGGAGGTACTTACAGCTGCTGCACCTAACATTGCTGATTTGGTGTTAGAGATACAGGAAGCAACCCATCCTGTGCTGGCTTCCTTGGATGTGAAGGATGTGTTCTTTCAGGTCCCTATTTATCCTGAAGATCAAAAATATTTCACCTTTACTTGGGATGGAGTGCAGTGCACTTTTACAAGACTACCTCAAGGCTATAAGCACTCACCTACACTGGTCCACCACGCGCTTGTGCATGAACTAGGGAATATTCCAGAAATCAAAAATAATTCAAAAATAAAACTCTATCAGTACATCAATGATGTGTTGATAGGGGGCCAAAGTGAGGAAAAGGTAAAGGTGGTCTATGATGCCATAATGAGATATTTAGCAGACATACAAATAGAAACCCCAGAAGAGAAAAGGCAATCCCCATCCCAAGAGGCAAAATTTCTGGGGATAATGTGGAAAAGAGGAACCTGGAATATTCCTCCTGATACTTTGTTCCATTTGAATCAAATAAAGGTACCATCCAATAAAAAGGAACTGCAGGAGGTATTGGGAACCTTACAATATTGGAAACCTTAATAAAATAAAGTTACCATCCAATAAAAAGGAACTGCAGGAGGTATTGGGAACCTTACAATATTGGAAACCTTACAATACTGGAGAAAACATATTCCAGATTTCTGTGTCATAGCACGCCCTCTCTACGACCTGTTGAAAAAGAATCGTCACTGGGAATTGGATACATCCCATGATGAAGCCTGATGGCACACAAAAGCTGTTTAGTCCCAAGCCCAAGAGAGACCGTCCTAAAAGCTACCCTAATTTCCATGTGATTGTGCCTCCCCGTTAGTCATGTCTTCCATTGCAGTGCTAGAGAGGGGCACTGGCACAGAACAAGCTCCTGAGGGCATCTCCTGAAGGATTAGATCCTCTAGAGCACTTTGCACTGGCAGAACCATGCACCAAAGCAGGGCATGAGCTATTTCCATTGGCAAAAGGGATTTCAGCTGGCTCTTTTATTCCCATTTCCTTTTGCAGACCAGTTCTCTGCAGCTGAAAAACAGTCCTTTAGTGCCCACTGAATGCTCTGTGTGGGTTACTTAGATATAGACTTGCTTCTGCTCTATGAAAAATGTGTATGCCCAAAATCAATCTTTTAAAGCCACTTCTTGGTCCAATATTTTTCTGATTCAGTGAGACTGCCAGTAAGCTTTTAATTAGCTGTAATTAAAAAAAAAAAAAAATGAAGAAAACATGAGCTAGCAATGAACTGCAACTATTGTACTCATTATTGCAAGAGAATTCACTGGGAAAAATTTCCAGTAAAACAATTAAGACTGTCAACTGCTTTATTAACAATAGTATTAGTATTTCTAAACTCATATATAATGAGAATGTAGGGAGATTCTGAAGATAACATGATTTTCCTCCATGAAAGGATCAATAGTGTGTGTTTAATTCAGTTTAAATGTTAGGTTTCAATTCTCCCTAGACTTAACTTCAATAGGACTATTCTATGCTTATGGGTAAGTTGTTGCCCAAATGATCCATTTGACTCTATCTTCAGTAAGTCCAGCTGGATTTCTGCAATGCTGTGCTGAGCAACTTATGAAGGATTTGTAGCAAACAGATTATAAGTTTTACCTTGTTAAGGAAAAAATTCAACAAAGTGAAAACCCAGAACTTAGGTTAAACCTAAGTAGCACTTAGCCAAGTGCTCCCACCTGCATATAAACTGGGGTTCAGGACAGCACAGGAGGCCCTTACCCACTGGATTTCCAGAGGACAAGAGCTACCAGATCTTTTCTATGAGATCACTGCTTCATCTGGACTGCACTACCACCACCCTAACTACAGTGTCAGGTTGTATTCTGACTCTGTGTGTGGTTTTTCTTTGTATTATTGCATTTATTTTATTTTTTTCCTATTGAATTGTATTTCTGACTTGGAGTCTCTCACTGGTTTGCTTTCAAACCATTACACAGGGGCAAGCAACTGATAAACCAAGATGAAGGCAGTGGCCAAATAGGCAAATTAGACGCGGTCCTTAATGTTTTTGAAAAGGAAAAAGCCTCAAAGAATGCTGTATATATCTATACGGACTCCTTTTCAGTCTTTAAAGGTTGTGTGGCCTTCCAGTATCTTAGGGGGGCCTACAAGAAAGCTGGGGAGGGACTTTTTAGGATATTGAGTAACGACAGGAATAGGGGGAATGGGGCAAAGCTGGAAGTGGGCAGATTCAGGCTGGACATGAGGAAGAAGTTCTTCACCATGAGAGTGGTGAGACCCTGGA
>NW_008622394.1:0-262 GCF_000691845.1 Merops nubicus | reverse complement strand
CAGAGGACATTAGAGCCCTAATGGCTCAATGGTTGGACTTGATGATCTTGGAGGTCCCTTCCAACCTAAAGGATTCTATGATTCTATGATAACCTTTTGGGAGCAAAATAATTGGGAGATCAATAGGGTGCCAGTTTGGCAGAAAGAAAAATGGCATCAGATATTAACAACTGACAAAGAGAATCCTAACTTTCATGTAGGGTGGATTCCTTCTCACCAGACTAATCTCAAAGACGAAGCTAGTAGATGGAATAATTATGCT
>NW_008622393.1:9503-30073 GCF_000691845.1 Merops nubicus | reverse complement strand
CTATGATTCTATGATTCTATATAATTTCTACAATCACTGTAATATGTACAACCCTTACAGGCAGTGCACACTCCATCCCCCACAACACACAGATAATATGTTATAAATTATTGGGAAATGTGAGACTTAAAAAACAGCCAGAAAGGATAAAAAAGAAACATTAGGGGTTTACACTTACATGGAACTTCAAGCAGCTAGGGGTGAGTCAGCTCTTGTACAATGAAAAGCAAATTTTCACTGACAACAGTGGTAAGACTCTAGGCTAGACATTAACTTTTAGGTCTCCTTTCCCAATGAGGAGAGGAAGTAAAAGCACAGCAACAGTTCAACATTCTGCCCATGCTGCCCACCTGTGTCTCTTTTCTTGTAACAGTTAAGATACAGTGCTGATGATGAAGGAAGTTCAACAAATGTAGGTTTGTTTTCTTTTTTTCTGTAGCATAAAAAAATTTGCAAAGGCTTTTATGAAGTGTAATTTAAAATCTAAATGGCTACATGGGTGGTAAGACTGCTTTGAAAACAGCATCCCCACTGGGATTGTAATTATATGGTGCTTTGCAGCTTTGCATTTCTTATCCTATCAATCATACTGCTTGATCAGAAAGATTGACTGTTCAGCTGAAGCATGCCTTAGGCAGAGTTCTCTGTGATATGTTTAGAAAATTACTGCAATGACATTATAAAAAATGGAACCTAAAAATTTGTTGTCTGGGGCTTTTGTTCAGGTGAATCTGGATTTTATTATCACAGTATTTTGTACTAGAAAAAAGTGACGGAGTACAAAAGGTGGACATTTTACAATAACAGGCCATTAGAGAGGCATCATATCTTTGGGGAAATATGCTTTTGAATTCAAGCCCAGAAACCTGCCCAGAGAAGAAAAGTATTCATTTCTTCATGCTTCTATACCCACTTGATTCAAAGCCTACAATAACTGGAGACACCAAGTTGGCGCCAGAACCACAGCAAAAAAAAAAAAAAAAAAAATTCAAAAAATTAAATAGCATGCAAATTCTCTCAGCCTTTGAAGAGCAAGATCACATTCCTAGGATACCTGCTTCAGCAGCTCTCAACCCTCTTTCTTTATAATAGTCCCAGCAACATTATAGATAGGGTGTCAGGCCTAACAGGGCACATCTAGAAGCACTTTGGTTTTGTTGATGTGGAACAGCTCAATGTTAACTCTTAAATCCATCCTGGGTGAATAACAAGCCCTTCCTTTCACCAAGGAGAGAGAGGTTGTATTTGACCCAGGCAGCATTGTTAGAGCACATCAAACTGCTGAGTCCTGTCCTACACATTAGTCCAGGAGTTACTGGCCTCTGTAGGCTGAGAAAGGCCACAGGGACATAGCTCTCTTCCCTCAAACACTTCTCCAAAATGAAAGGAAGTAACGTGCCCCTCCTTCTGGACCTGTTCGTTTGTGCAGTACTTGCTTCTCTTGTCATGTTTATCCTAAAGATGAAAATTTCCACTCCTGTGCAGTTACATCAGTCAAAGTCACTGTTCTTTTTGGTGCTCAGCGAGACATGGAGGACTAATTAACACTTCAATGTAACCCTGAAATCCCTGAAGATTGCTGCCAGCATAGAATTGATGGAGAAAAATTTACTTAAGTAATTCTATCCAAATAACTGTTGCAAATTAAATTATGAATTGATATCTCTGCTTGGCTTTCTCTTGCAGATGATAAATATGTGGGTATTTATTTTCAATATATGTCTTTCCTTTAACCTGCACTATGAAACTGATAGTGCATTATTTATGAGGAGATATTAACTTCCAATGGGTTTGTTTTGGTTTGTATTGGTTCATTTTGTTTTATTTTGTCTGGTTTTATGGGTAACAATATATTTATATCTAGATAGCAGTAGACTGAATATGATGAAATAAGGTGCTATCAGAAGCCAGAGGAAGCTTCAGTTGTTTTTGGAAACTGATATATCACTTGGGACACATGCCATATTATATTATTTACGTATACACTATGGGGGTTCTGACTAAAGATGTGCTTGACTATTTTGAATTAGGATCTTAACTGGACAATATGTATTAAAATGTGAGAGATGAACAGGGTCTTCGCTACTATTCTGGAGTTTGTCATTCCATTATTATTTTATACCCACTTTTCCATGCAAAAATAGTAGTGAAATTTTCAGGAAAAGAAACAAGTCTGCTGAGTGTGGTGAAGTCAGCTGATAGCTTCATTTGGAAGCAATGAAAGATACATACTTCCAGAGGTGTTCACCTCTTTTTGCATCTGAATGTTCATTGAAAGCTTCTGAGAAATATTCTTTAGCACTAAACCACTAAGAAGCTCAATTAAGTCATCCAGGTAGATAGTAGCTAGCTGAATAAATGCAATGGCAGCATAGAACAAAAATTTAAAACTAACAACAGCAAAACCCCAAAACCCTAAGAAATTAAGAATAGTTTTATCACTTTTGCTACTAATCCCCTCAAAAGTGATTTGTATAATTAAATATTACATCCAAAATATTAGCAAAATGTAGAAAACAGTGACAGAATCCAGTGCAAAAGAAGTTAGTAAATGATTCAGTGTGTTTTGAAAAGTTAATGATAATCATCTGTTTTATAAAAAAAAAAAAAAAGAAAAAAAGAGAAACATTCTTGTTTAAGCAAGGCCTAAAACGTTATTCCATCTGCCTAACTTCTTGGGTGGTAATTAGCAAAAGTGGTTTACTTTACAGAATTCTATTTCTGAACATCCAAGGGCTTCTCAAACAAGTTGCAAACAACTTTACCTTGATCATTGTCTCCGACTTTTATGGAGACTATATAATAATTACTATATATTACTGGTGTTTTATTATTATTTTATTATCATTATCATTGTCATTATTACAGTAATATATTACTAGACATTATTCTATACTATTACTACATAATGTAGTGGACTTAGTGGTAGGCTTTCCAGAAAATTCAATTTTATACACAATTGTAGTTTGCTAACTCTATATTGTTTCAGAGGAAACACAGCTAACATTTGAAATCCCCATGAACCTGTGAGGTGGCAAGTGTCCCCTAGTGGTTTGGTGTCTGAATTATGTAAGAACTCAAAACCTGAACTTCCTAGGGAGATATGTAAAGGTGACTGCCCTAAACTGCAGAGCTGAAAGGAGCCAGTCATGAGTGCAAGGTGTGTTTCCCAGACATCTCTTCTCCCAGTACCTATGGGACTGAGAAGAGTAGCAATTCAACTGGACAGCAGCAGGGATGATATCTGTTGGAACGCCCTTTGTTCTTCAAAATATCATTGTATAGTACACTTCTCCCATGTTCCTTTTTTTAGAGGTGAGCAGGATTTACTTTAAATTTGAAATGTCTGTAAACTTCTTGAAAATTTTGGTTGTTGGATGTAATTTTAATATGAATCTCTAAAGCTTTCTTTGTGGATAGAAAGCAAGTCTTCATGGACACGTCTATAAAATTAAATAATATCACTAAATAAGCTGCATGAAAATGGAATATTTTTCTAAATTTCCATATCCTGGAAAAACTCTACAAATTCTGGTTTTAATCACTGTCCATTTTCATGAAAATTTACAAGAAGAGGTAAAGATCTTAGCCATTAGACATTTCAGGTGAATACACTCTGTAATTTCCTAATTACACAAGTCAAAATATTCTGGTTGCATTATATTTATAGCCATCTATGAAGTTAAGCAATTCTAAAGTGGAACCATATCTGAGGTTTTGACTGTTCATTTTTTTATGTACTATACAAGATTACTGCCGTGTTTTGGGTTTGGCTGGTTTTTTTTGGCTTGGGGTTGGTTTTTTTTTTTTTTTTTTTGGTTTGGTTTGTTTGGTTTTTTTTATAGTATGACAGTCTTCCACAAACAAAATTAGGAAGTAACATGTTTTGAGTATGAAAGAATTGGAGAAAAAAGGGTAATTGTTTCTATGGGAAGATCTAGCGAATGCATTTATTGAAATTTTTAAGCAGATGTAGTCACCAACAGACCAAAAATAAGGGCACACCGAGGAAACATCATGACATTGATATTTTTTTTAATGGATATAAATTCATGTAACAAAACAAGTAGTAGGAGGAAGACTTAACAGTCCACCTTGGAAGATCTTTCCCTTGATTTACCACATGTTCTGAAAGCCCCACACAAAGCTATATCTTCATGGACAAAAAAATTAGTTGCTTTAACTGGTACTGGGGCCTGAGGATAGAAAGCACAGTAGAAGATTTTGATCTGTATAACTAGTCAGGTGAAGCATACAACTGACTTTGATTTCCAGAAATGGCATAGAACCACAATAGTATATCTTTAATCAGAATTTACACTGAAAAATCATAAGTTGCTATCATCACTTAAATGTTTTTCAGCAGTGAAAGTAAAGTTTGAACTTGATAATTTGTCTTCTCTGCCTTTTTACATTCCACCAGAAAAGTTTCCTGCTGTTTAACTTTAAATAATGCAGCAGTGAAGTGGAATCATATATCATGTTCATTCCATTTAGAGTGATTTATAACCTGACCTGAAAATTAAATAAAAATGTTCTATATTTAACAGGTACTGATGCAGGTTTTACTTTTTGCACAAACTAATTCTTACTCCAAATAGGCTGAATTTGATTCTATTTTCCACCTTATTGACTTTTTTTAAATACCCATCAAGACTACTAATCAGAGAAGGTCCTTTTTTTTTTTTTCCCAGACAAGAATGAAAGCATGCCCATGCAAATTTACTGTGATTCAGGAGAGGTGGCCCTTTCCATTGGTTCATTTCCCAAATGCATATTTCAACTTTTTTTTTTTGTAATAAAATTTAACCAACGTCTTGCCAGAATACTCAAGTAACTGGATGGTTTTATCATTAATTTTTTTTTTGTATTCTGTTACTGGATGTCACCGTTGTTACAAAACCATTAAGAACAGAGATGTGTATTTTGCTCTACTCACCTGAGCAGCATCAGCAACTCCAATGTCACAGACCTAGTCGCTCTCTATATGGTCAGTTTTGTTCATATGGATTCTAAGAAGGGACATGAATGGATTGTATCATCTGGGTAGATTACCTCTAACTCTAACACTACCATGTTATGTACATACAAAGGTCATGTGGGTTCACATCTTTGACTTCTTTTTATCACAGATGAATGCCATACAGCGAGCTTTAAACTAGAAAGATTATCTCTCTTTAGCCGAGGAGCCATCTCAAAAAGGCTTGACCTATATTCATTATTTTATGTCCCATTCCACTATTTAATCAACAATTCATTCCAGGGTCCATGACTTCAGCCAGACATTGTCAAAGGTCAGGCTAAGATCTAATATGGGATAGATTACTCCACACATTTTTCCTTAAAGGTGGGGAATTTTTGCTGATCATTGGTTTGTTTGGTTGGTTGGAGTTATTTTATCTCAGACGAGCAGGATCCTTAATACCAACAGAAATATTTATTTTGGGTTGACGTCAGCATATTTCTGCCAAAGGAAGAATTCTGTGTTCTCTTGTGTTCTTTCCCTTCTAGCACATTTAAAGAAGTGACAGACACAGATTCTTTTCCTGCTTTTCTTTTTCCTGGTACTGATCTATGTGTTTACAATTAGTTTGGATCCTCTGATTCTTCCTAATAACTAAGGAGTTACTGCAAGTCCAAGACCGAAAACTAAAACAAAACCAAACCCCAAAGCAAAACAAAGCAAAGAATTAATTGTAGTCAGGATTCCATTCAATTAAGAATAGATTATTTTATATATATATGAGATGGGATAGCTTGAATATTGTGGCAGCTTTTTGAAATTACATGTTTCCAGATGGCTTGTTTCTTTTTCCTAATGGTTGTAAAGGATTCAGCTAACAACAGTTGATATCCAGCAAGGTGGTCAATAAAAGTGAGTTAAAACATCTCAAGAGCCAGTTAATAGTCTGATCCCTTCTTATTTTATAACATGTTTATATATTTTCTGAAATAATTTAATGTAAGAATTGTTCTCTCGTTTAACAGAGGTAGATTTTACATAGAGGAAAGAGCATAAGATTTGCAATAAGCAGTTGGATTTTCATTTCTAGGATGATATTTCCACCTACCTGAGACACAAAACAACAGTAATGTCAAAATAATAACTAACACATTTTTTTACTAAAGCATTTACTTGTTTGAGGATGTTTTTATTAATTCTTAGGGGTTGCTCCGAAGGTTTCTGAATAGCTATTGGAAGCCTTCTGTATACAAGAAGGTCTGTATGTTTTACAGCTTTATCAGAAAAGCACTACAGGTCTTATTTGGATTTTTCTGACTTCAGGACTGCAAATGTTTGCCTGTGGACTATTGAGCTTGTTTCTTTGTATAATTTTTCCTCCAATATAGCCATTAGCAGCAAACTGACAGATGTTTACAGATCATCTTCTGCTTCAGGCAGCTACACATTTCATCTGGCTCTAATCTTTTCCAAATAACCTTAAAAAACAATGAACATCCTTCTGATCTAGAAGTAGCTATTAGACAAGTCACCGCTATCTAAAAGAAAGAATCTACCAGGTCTGCTTAAGCATTATATTGGTGGTTAATGCTGGCTCAGATAAACACTTCCTCATCTAGTTAAAGGAACCATTGAAGAGATAGTTTTGTTAATGTCAGTAATAGGCCTCTCTTCTGTTATTGTAGAATTCGTAGCCCTTCATGAATCCTTCCTCTTGTGTTGTCTGCTTCAGTTTTCTTCCACTTGTTCTCTCTTAGTCAATAAACTGCCTTTTCATGTTAACAGGAATTTGAATTAGCACTGATTACTCCATGCTTTGGTTTTCCTCAAGGTATTTCAGCATCATTTAAGACCTATACATTCTTCTGTATGAAATAAAATGTAGTCTCCTAACAGGCAACTGGCTTGTATTCCTTCACATTTCTTCTCCTTTACATCTAAATCAATCTCAAATAAATTCAAGGCTAACGAAACTGAGAAAAATCTGTCTGCAGTAAAATGTAGTGTTAGAAATGGGAAGGCAGTAATGGGCAACACCAAAGGGTTAAAATTTGTCTTTAGGTCAATCAAAAAATTTGGGGTGGGAGGGGAGGGAGAAGGGTGAGTAAAAAGAAAAGCAAAATTTTTAAATTGATCACTTCAAGAAATATATGTAGTGTATTGTGTGCAATGTATATTTTATCTCTGGCTTGAATTTTAAAGGATACTTAAGGTGAATTTAGCTTAAAATTGGCAAAAGCAAAAACAATTTTACAATCACTAAATGAAATATTTTTCCTCTTTCTTTTTTTTAGAATGAGACATCAAATTTGATCCACAATCATGGATTCCTTTAGACATTTGAGTTTATTGTATTTATATTATTATTATGATTTATATTATTTTGAGTTTATATATTATTTATATTTTATCAAAGCTTATCCATCTTCTGTTGTGCCAACCTTTGTTCTTATAAAATTCTTTTTTACTCATTGTATTTTATCATATTGTATGAATTTGGAAAGGTTTTAAATACAGAATGCTGCTCTTTATGACAGAAAAGACTCACCTGCAGCTGAACAATTGCCTGTAAAATTAATAATTAAAAAAGGCATACTACAATGCTAAGTTGTGGATATATCTTTTAAATGGCAGAGCAATCATAGAATCATAGACTCATTAATGTTGGAAAAGACCTCCAAGATCATCAAGTCAAACCATCACCCAACACTACCATGACCACTAAGCTATGTCCTGAAGTGCCACATCTACAGATTTTTTGAACACCTAACTTGTCATAACAAATGTTAATATAAATATAAGTATACATGCTGGTACAGCTTTACTGTCATTTGACAAGTGATTACTTAATACAGCAAAAAACTGAAATTTGGTCAGCTCATGACAGCAAAAAAATGGTTATTGGTGTTTCTGAAATGATTACATAAATGTATTATTCAAAGAGGGAATTTATGAAGATTTGGAGACTGAGATTGCACAACCACAGTATTTGGATCTATGAGCAAAGCACATTAAAAATTCTAGTGTCATAATTCAGAGATCTGGTGGTAAAAACGTATTAATGTCCCAGAAACACACCTAATGTCTTATTAACGTGTCTATAATACAAAATGTGAGGCAGTCACACAATATGGCACCAGCATCCCACAGGCCTTAATGGGTTAAGCACATCCTTCCCCATGTGCTCAGTCTCTCCAGGACATGGGATTCATAGCTCATGTTTCAAGAATGCTCAACTACTTAAATAAGCAGGTGCAAAAACATTGACCAACCAGCCTGCCTTTTCCCAGAAAAAGATATACGTTATTTTTAGAGAAGCCTTCAACAGCACACAGAATTTTTTTTAAAGTAGTGATTATCTTGTACTTTAAATACTTGCAAATTTTTATATATCTGAGGATTTGTTAGCACATTCAGGTATCTGAGGACCTTAAAAAAGTTCCATCTGTCTATCTCATGTGCGGTTCTACCACCTTTTCCAGATAGCTAAAAATTCTGCTTCTCAGGCAACAAAAGTCTTAATTAAGAGATTTCTTCCTGATTACTTCTTCTGAAATTCATTGCTAAAAAATATATTTGGATGATAGCCGTTCATTTCCTAAATGCATATCCCCTTGAACAAAGGACTGCAAAGGTTATTGCACGGCTGCTGTCTACCACCTCGGACTGTCCATCCACAGTGGAGGCTAAAAGGTATGTCCAGTTAATTCTTGGGACCAAGAAGGATGATGAAGAAACTCATCATTTGTTCTCTGAGATCTGGATGAGATTGGCACCCTGCAAAGCCAAAACTGCTTTCAGATGATCTATGGTGAAAATTTCTGCAGATTACATTTGCACAAAACCCAACACACAAAGTGCGCATTCACTGCATACCACCCAATGAGAAGAGAGCTTGTCAGTCCTTACACTCTGTACTCTAAGGCAGTGTTTCTCAACTTGTGGTCCACAGACCCCTGGGGAGCTCTGATGTCATCACAGGGGGTCCATGAAGACTTAAAGCAGGGGTGGGAAACGTACAGCCCAGAAACATTTGGTCTGCCTCACGGAAGAAAACCTCATATAAATATCCACAGATGGTGCTCTGAAACTGCAGTTCCTCCTCTCTCCAGATTTGAAGACCCTTCATGAGAAAATTGAAGTAAATATTGGATGCAACCTAGTGTTTGAAATCTTGGATTATGCCTTTGTGGTCCTCAGCTGCAAAAAGTATTTAAAGGGCGTCCATCATGAAGGAAAGGTTGAGAACCCCTGATCTAATGAGTTAAGTGGACAAAAGAGGAAATAAAGGTCTTGAATATTTTTCACATCGCATGGCTCTCATACTGTTTGAGGCAATCCCTGGGTACCCTGAAAAGCACTTCAGGAAGCTCTTGAAAGTGGTCCTGCATTGTGGCCATGGAAAGCCCTTCCACAGCAGGAGCTTAATGAGTCAGTATTGGTTTCAGATTAATACACTGTACATAACTGCTGCATTTTCAGTTGTAAAGGCCATCAACAGTCACTCTTGAAATGAAACGATTACTAGCAAGGGATTTAAATAAGGACGTCATGTGGAGGTGAAAAATAACAATAAGTAAAACAGAGTAGACTCAGATAAGGCAACAAGAAAGCAGCTGATTATAGAAGTAAAAGGGAGTTGTTGTTAAGGAGTGCTAATCTTACTTAATTAATCTTTCTGAAATATTTTGTCACAAAAAAAGATATAAGGGGAAGAACAATTCTTGGCATTTACTTCAACTCTGTACATGAAAATGTACAGATACACACATAGGAATATTACCTCTCACTCTTCCCAGTTGCCTCTCCCCAAAGCCCTTACTCAGCCCTGTTCTTTCTCTCTCTTTTCATCCCCACTTTAAGTTGGCTTCAGTGCATCTGACAGAAAAAGTCCATTTTGGTTTTTGCTATATCAGCCTCTCAGACATTATTTTCATGTAAATGTTAAGGCTGTAAGGGGGATGTAAGATCTTTAAAATTTCAGTGAGCCAAAATACTGATTTGGGGAAATATGCTGTCAAGAATTCCATTGCACAGTCTTAAAAGATGATGCAGATTGATTTCGTAAAGCTTTCAGTTTCCTTCACTTTGGTTATGTTTGTAAGAACAGCGCTTAGGCAATTCTTGCTTTCTTATGATTTTGGATTTTCACCATCAAATATGTATTTTTTTTTTAGATAGCATCTAATTTGTCCTAATCAGAGGAAGCTATTTCTCAGAATTTCCTCAACATTTTAGATGCGTACTCTTTTGCTGAGAAATGACCCATATCCCTGTCTTGTATAACATGGGGAAAAAGACAAAACCAAACCAAACTAACACAAAAAAAAAAAAAAAAAAAGGAAAATCCCACACACCACCTCATTAGTTTAGCCAGGGAACATTCCCTGAGTTTTTAAGGTAATTAGAGATCTATGTCTTTCTGCATCTAGGCATCAAAAACTGCAGACATTCACATTTGGTTCTGTGATAATGGTAAGTATGGCCGGAGACCAGGAAGCAGCTCAGCAGTTTGATAGATCATCAGATTTGTATTTGTCAAAGGCAATTAATATCTGAAGGAGGAGGCTGGATAGCACTCATCAACTAAAACAAGAAAATCAGATGACTTCTTAATTTATTTTGGTTAGACAATTAGGAATTTGGATAAATACTGCTTGGTTTTGTCTGAGAGATGCACATATTTGTCACGAGTTCAGACCGACGACTTGCGAGCAGAAAGTTTGGTACTTGCTGTGTCTCTCTTCCTCTCAGAAGCAGTGTAGGCAACCATCACACAGCTCGGCCTCACCTTGAAGAGACTGCTCCAGGTGCGACCTGACCTACTGCTTTGCATTCCTGTGCTCGGCCAAGCTCCTGTTAGGGCCTGAACCTGTATTCAGGGCAATCCGTACCTGTTGCCAAACTGTATAAGGACTTGGGGGATCCTGACGTGTTCTGCAGGACTATTGGAACTGGCTGCAGTCACAGTCCTTTGGATCAGCGTTCACCCATGTAGAAATGAGACTGAGGTTTTAATGTATAGCTTCAGGCAGGTCATCCTACGCAGGTCACCCCAGAAATCACATTTGTGGTCAGATAACATTTTGATCTGAAATTAATTTAAGATGTCTGATTTGCCACAAAAGCTTGCCTTTGAGAGACATGTCTCAGCTGTTTGCAGAAAAAAAACAGCTGACTGGTGAATTATTTTTTTTCATGATCCTTATTTGAGGGACTGAACTTTTTCACTGAATACTAGCAGACAGAAAAATAATGAAAAGGAAATAATGAATTCTGCTTTTCCAGGATGAATTCATTAACCTTTATAAAGGCACACAGGGTTTAATTCTTCAAGTGTCATATTAGTGACCTGAGTAGCTTTTAACTCCCAGCTGTGAAAATGTTTCATGTTGGGAATAGAAGCTGAGCAGATCAGCTTTAAACTTGGTCATATACAGTGAGGCATTTGGAACTAGGCATCTGAACAAGTGGCTCTGTTTCAAAATGTGCTGAGTATCTGTGATTATTATTGACAAATATGGGGATTGCAATGCTCAGCAGTCCTTGCAATCAAACCCTTTATTTAAGTAACTGGAAGCAGACATAAGCAGTAATTTTCTCTGCACCTTTTTATAATTAATTTATCCTATATCATGCTGTCTACACAGAAAAAAATGTACAAGATTTTATAGGTTCCAGTTGTGCAAGACTTCATTTAATCTATAGTGCATGACAGTAACTATCCACCAACACTATGTCCAGCATCTGACTTTAAGTGTTTTAACTAAAATTCAGTCTTACCAAGCTTTGTAGAGGAGATGACCTTAAAGAGAAAAGAGGGATCTGATTATGTGTTCCTATATAATCTTTTATTTCCTTTTTTGGTAAAATACAGTCTCTCCTTATTTCAGATAAACCTCTTAGACCAATAATGAAGAACTGTGTAGAGGGGGAAAATAAATAAATAAGATATAAATAATGATAAGTTGGAGGTTTTTTTCACATTTGAGACATAAGCTATGGTTTTGCTAAAGCAAAAAAAAAAAAAAAAAAGGTGTTAAAACACCTGTCCTCTTTACTCTAACCTCTACTGCTTGGTGCTTCTTGTCTGGAATGGTATTATGCTTTCCCTTTTGGTAAAAGAGAGAGCTGGTGTTGTTCAGCCTGAAGAAGAGAAGGCTCTGGGGAGACCTTACTGCAGCCTTTCTGTACCTGAAGGGGCTACAAGAAAGCTAGGGAGGGATTTTTTACAAGGGCTTGTAGTGGTAGGATGAGGGGAAATGGGGTCAAAGGGGAAGAGGGGAGAGTTAGAACAGATGTAAGGAAGAAGTTCTTCCCTCGGAGGGTGGTGAGACACTGGCACAGGTTGCCCAGGGAATTTGTGGATGCTCCACCAGTAGAGGTGTTCAAGACCAGGGTGGATGGGACCTGGCACAACCTGGTCTAGTGGGAGATGCCTCTGCCCATGATGGGGAGGTGGGAAGGGGGAGGAACTAGATCTTTGAGATCCCTTCCACCCCAAACCACTCTGTGTGTCTATGATACACCAGAAGTTCAAGATGACTGTCAATTTCACCTTACCATGCTGGCAAAATCAGAACTTTTAAAATTCTGGTTCGGTTTAAATAAAATTCTGTGCAAATTGTTTTGGACATCAAAAGCTGATGGTTCTTGCTCACTGGAAGTAATGGTTTCAAGGGGGAACTTCTTATGTTTGAGGGGTATTGGTGCTCTGCTTCATGTTTAAACCTTATGTTCTTGCCTTTACAGGAGATCTATCTCAGCAACATACAGAAAAAGTAACACCAAAGCACAAGTTGTTTGCAACATGAAACGACATTTTTGGTTAGTAATTGTTCTTACCTGAAAGATTATGTTGTAGCAGGGGCAATTTGTTAGTTTTTGGAACTACCTTCTAAAGTATCCGAGGCCAGATATCCGAGCAATTACATAAAAATTGGTTACTCATCAACAGTGTGTTTTGTTGCCATGCAATCATTTCAGTTTATATCAAGCAAATGCTTGCTTCCACATTTATAGAAGTAATTTGCTACAAACCCATCAGAAATTTGATACCTGGGAGGAGAGGTAACTAAGGTTGCAGTGTAAAACTAAAGTAAATTAAAGATTGCTCTCTGTGAATATTCAGCAACAACTAATTCCAGTGACTAGAGTTCTTACTACAGCAGAAATAAGGAAAATGGAATATACAAAATCAGTTCAAATCTACAGCCAGTATAACCTGGAGGATGAATGTTCAGTTTGTAAATGTGCACAATACCATAAAATGAGGGAAGGAAAAGCTGCCTGGTAGGATAAGGTGCTGACTGTCCTTCCCCATTGTCTGCAGCATCAGTTCAGTTTAATAACACATGTGATTAATTTTCAAGAAGTGGTTTTAGGGTGCTGTAGTTTACAACTCCATACCAGCAATAGCTTGCCTCTACTTTCCAGATCATGTTGGAAAGCATCGGTTACGGAGCATCATTCCCCACTCCAGCCATAAAAGCACAATGTTTAGAAGTTGCATAAATGTTTCTCTTTTATCTTTTTTACTATGAAACAAACAAACAAACAAAGATTACTTCTGAACATATTTTCATGTTGTTCTCATTCCACCAAGAGCAAACAACCCTCTTCCTTCACTCTAAAATCTAAGGAAAAGTTGAGTCAGTTTTTCCATTGCTTTGTGCTTGTGACAGCACTTCACTCTTCACATACCACATAAAAAATAGCCTCATACTACATACAAAATAGCATCTTGCTTTTCTCAAATAATGGTAAAGATGAGACTATGGGATGTTCATGGCAGCAGTTGAATAAATCCTGGATCACTGATGTAAAGAGAAAAAATTTTCAATTGTATTCAGCACAACTACTATTCCACCCTGCAATTTTAACCTGCTCCCCCTGTTTTTACGTCCAATTACATTTGCATTTTATTTATACTTCTGCAGGTCACATCACATGAGTCACTTGAGTACAAGCCAATAGCTTCTTTCTTCAAATTCATAGTTGTCTTATTATAGGTCAACCTAGTTTTCTTCAAAAATTACTTATTTGGGGAAAATACAGTGCTAGTGATAAGAAGAGATATACAAAATGCTGAGGTTTGATCACTGATAAATACCTGCAAATCTTGTTTACAAAAACTAACTGCCTGAGACACCTTGTAAAAAGACTATAGCAAGATCATGAAGGAGTTCTGCAATTTTTTTTCTGTTTTCTAGGGGATCAGCCTTTGCTCTTTCGGAAAGGATTTCTCTCTCACACCTTTGGTATCTTTTCAAAATTATACTATTTATTTTCATGTCAATCTAGAAGACTGAAGAAAGCTCATCTTCTATAATGAGAAGAAATTGCTCATGGCTAAAAGCATCACTTTGAAGAAATACAGAGATGAGAAATTTCAAACCTTTGCCAAATAGACAAGTGTTCTAGATTTTAAAGTAATTTCTAAATATTAAGTGCTGCATATGAGAAAGAAATGAGGCATGTTGCACCATAGGCTGCATCAAAGCAAATATGACAAATAGTTTTTTCTCGTCTGCTACACCCTCATGAGACCCCACCTGGAGTATTGCTTCCATCTCTGGAGTCCACAGCACAAAAAAGGCACGGACCTGTTGGAGCTGGTCCAGAGGACAGCCACAGAGGCCACCAGAGAGCTGGAACAGAGAGTTGGGGTTGTTCAGCCTGGAGAAGAACGGGCTCTGGGGAGACCTTACAGAAGCCTTCCAGGGGAATACTGAACTTCTGAAGGTTTAGGTTTGGGGCTTAGTTTTATTTTATTGAGGGGTGGGGTGTTTGATATATATGAATTGAGATTTTTCTTTTGTGTAGAAATAAGAAGACAAATAACATTATACGCAGAAAAATGCAGTCAAGTAAATGTTTGCAATACTCTACAGCTTTAATTTGTCTATTCCTTTTTTCTTTAGTTTGTACATTGCTGTTTTTATAAAACTTAAAAGACAGTAAAAACACTTGTATGAGCCATCTGTCATAGTTAAGACCACAGAATCATCAGAAGATGTTTGTTTTCACTGTCACATCTCTTCTGCTTGAGCCTGAAGATTGTTTCAGTTTACATTGTAATTGTTCTACTAGTTACTACTGAAATTCAATAGGACCATCAAGAACTCAAAGCAAAAAACCAAAAAACCCTCAGACACAATGAAGGATTAAAATAAATATATTTTATTATATGT
The DNA here is from genome assembly GCF_000691845.1 of Merops nubicus. NCBI lineage: Eukaryota > Metazoa > Chordata > Aves > Coraciiformes > Meropidae > Merops > Merops nubicus. Next base: position 14,917 of record NW_008622393.1, on the reverse strand, counting down.
TTCTAATTTAACTTCTCCTTTTTAAAGAGGCCCTAAGAAATAAACTTCTTACAAATTACAGAAAGTTTTTGATTCCTAGGTAACTATATATTGAGTTACTTTTCCAAGCTTTAAGATGTGATCTTATAAGAAAAATAGTTGCAATATCAAATCTGGGAGCAAACTCACTTTAAAATAAATAAAATCATAGCTAAAAACCCCTAATCAAATAAACAAACACACAAAACAACACATAACACCCAAACCCCACATATCCAAAGGGGCCTGCATCTAGTCCCTCTGGAGAACAACAGGCTTTCAAATGTTTATTTCTCAGTTCTTGGCAGGTATTTTTACAAATATCCACCCAGAAAACGGTCTTTTTTCTATGGTTGAGCTCAAAACCACACGACCACATATGGTTCTTCTTGTCGTAACTCTCCTTGGTAATTTTGCATGCAGTAAATGTGAACTCTTATTAGAAACTTTAAAGTAACTTGCAGTGCATTAGTATGGGAGTGGAACATATATATTTTTAACACACTTGCAAAGGTTATGATTTTTTTTTCTGAGTGGTACATCATAGACCTTGGATCTGTAATCCAGCCAATCAAGCTGTATGAGCATTTTTATTTATAGAATTAATTATTTCTTTGTAAAACAGTTTTTGCGTGTGTCTGTGTAGGTATGTTATAACTTCAGCACTGTCACATAGGATGATACTTTCTTCCTTTTGTCTACATAGTGAGTTTACTGTCTGTTTTTAAACCTATGGCATAGAGAAAACCAAAAGTGTACTGGAAGAGATAGGCAGAGAAACTATTATGTTGAATCAAAAAGACAGAATACACATCAATTAAATTAATTATTTTTTAAATTACAGTTGAAATGTTACTTCCTCTGTTCTTAATTGTTAAAATGTTTTAAGCCAGATAAAGAAACAATTTGTGTTTTTTCCTCATGTCTTACATGCTAAACTGTTATGTGGTCTTGGAGAGGCTTTTCCTGCGGTAACCCCAGCTCCCTTATACCTACTTTATAGAACACATTTTAGCTTGTCCCAGACTGTCTGTACTTTTTCCACAGCTAATGCAGAGGACAAAACTGATTGCTGAAATCTCATTCCTTCTCTTAAAGATGATCTCTCATTGTTTTCCTTGACAAGAAAGACAAGGTCATTGTGTTGATAAAGGAAGTCTACACATCCCATCACAGCTACCTGGTCCCTTCTAGGAATCTAGCTAAACTTACCTTTGATTTTTCAATTTTTTACCACCTTATTAAAAGGGAGTATTGCCTCGGCTGCATATTAGCAGGGAGGTATAGTCTAATTATGACACATTTCTTTTTCAAAGGTAAAAAATGTTTTTTACCTTCTATTTGTTATTAATGGACCTTCCTTTTATTACCATGTTATGGACACGACATATAAGATCAGTTGGTCTGCAGATGTAATGGAAGTTGCAGGAAATGGAAGTTTTAAAAGAAATAAGTCTTGAGGATGGAAATAATTCTTTGATCTTTAAAAGGCTTATAAATAAGGCTAAAATCCTTGAGTACTATTATTTCTGCATCCATTACATAAGTAACTGCTATATAAGTGATTTACTTTTCAAGGGGTGCAAACCAGAATCTAAGAACTGAAGTATATCTTTTGAGAAGTTGGTCACTTTGTTCGTTACTTCTTACTGAGCTGTTTTCTATTCTTTCACAGTTGCTGGAAGAGGATTTTAAGAAGATGTTCAGGTAAAGAAAGACAGTAAGGAAAGCAATGATGGCAATTTTATGTTGCCTATCATGCTGTCCTTTGACATCACAAGCAAAAGAATATAAATGTCAATATTACCACAAAAATATTCAATTACTGTCTGTCTCAACTGGAACTAGCATAATCAAATTATACACTTTTTTAATTTCATATGGCAGTCTAACATGTCTTTATCAATACATGAAATTTGGTCCTAGCTGCTACATTCTGTGTGCAACACAGATCTTTGGTGGAAAGACTTATTTCCCTCAAAAGTTGTTAACAACTTATTTGGGGCTGGCTAAGCATTGCGCAATAAACAAGTCTGTTTAGCAGGCTTTTCCTGAGAGATACTAGCATTTCTAAAAGTTAGAAAGTTACTTGGCCTTGAAAAGTAATATTAAGGAAAAGAAAAACCAAAACCAAAACCAAAACCAAAACCAAAACCAAAACCAAAACCAAAACCCAAACCCAAACCCAAACCCAAACCAAAACCAAAATCAAACAAACAAACACATTAACAACGTACATAAATTATAAAAGCATCATGGAATAATTCAGATTGGAAAAAACCCTTTAAGATTATTGAGTCCAATTGTTAACCCAACTCTGACAGGTCATCACTAAACCACATCTCTCAGCACCACATCTACATATCTTTTAAATACTCCCAGGGATGGTGACTCCACCACTTCCCTGTTCAGCCTGTTCCAATATATGACAGCCCTTTCAGGGACAAAATTTTTCCTAATATCCAATCTAAACCTTCCCTGACACAACCTGAGGCCATTTCCTCTTATCCTTTCACTTTTTATTTGGGAGAACAGAGCCACACTCGCTCCTCTACAAGCTCTTTTCAGGGAGCTGCTGAGAGTGAGAAGTTCTCCCCTGAGCCTTCTTTTCTTCAGGCTGAGTTACCCCAGTTCCCTCACCCACTCCTCATAAGACTTGTGCTCTAGACCCTTCATCAGTTGGGTCTTGCTTCTTTGGGGACACTCTAGAACCTTGGTGTCCTTCTTGAAGTGAGGAGCCCAAAACCTACACAGTTCTCAAGGTGTGGCCCCACCAGTGCTGAGTCCAGGGGGATAATCACTGCCCTAGTCCTGTTGGCCACATTACTTTTGATACAAGCCAGGCGGCTGTTGGGCCTCTTGGCCACCTGGGCATATGCTGCCTTATATTCAGACAAGACCCCTAGGTCCTTTTCCACCAGCCATCTTTCCAGCCACTGTTCCCCAAGCCTGTAGTGTTGCCTGGGATTGTTGCGAGCCAAGTACAGGAACTAGCACTTGGCCTTGTTGTACTTCATGACATTGGCTTTGGCCCATCAATCCATCCTGTCCAGATTCCTCTGTAACCCTCCCTGGCACTGTGGTCAGACTGACAGGCCTGTAGTACCCTGGATCCTCCTTCCAGCCCTGCTTGTAGATGGGCACCACATTTCCTAACCTCCAGTCAACTGGAACTCTCCCATTTAGCTAGGACTGCTTGGAAATGATTGAAAGTGGCTTGGTGAGGCACCTCCCTCAGTACTTTTGGGTGGATGTCATCAGATCCTGCTAAATTGTGTCTAAGTGGCGTAGCATGTCTCTTACCGTTTTCCCTTGGGTTATGCAGGCTTCTTTCAGCTACCCATCCCTGTCTTCCAGTGCAGAGGGCTATGTGCCCAGAGAACAACTGGTCTTACCATTCAGACTGAGGTAAAGAGGGTGTTAAGTACCTCAGCCTTTTCATCATCCTTGGCCACTATGTGTGCAGTCTAGACAGACTTGGCAAAATGAAGATTCTAAAGGTGAACAGAAACCCAAAGGAGACTTGAACATGAAGGTGACAGTGGATTTTGATCTTCCATGAAAAGTGCATCGTTTGCTTATGAAATCAATTTCTAGTGAAGAAGATGGTTGAAAACTCATTCTAACCTGGGAAATAAGAATGATTCTGTGATAAATGTGTGAATCATAGATTCATAGAAAGTCTCAGGTCAACTCCTGTCACTATAATGCTGTGGTACTCTAGCCTCTGATGGTCCTCTGGGTCATGCTAAGCCTCCTTTAGTCTGTCTAAATGTAATTCCAAACAGAACTGAGAATTAAGCACTAAAATTTTAAATCTCGTGCCTAGACATGGATATTCTGGTTTCCAAACGACTTTTTGAATTAGATAGCATGTGTGAATTTAATTCAGCTGAATGTCATTCTGTGCTGCCATATTGGAGTAATACCTTGCTAGCTCTTGACTGCATTTAAGATCCAACATAATTTTGTCCAAAAAAAATCTACACTACATTATGTACCACTGTGACAGAGGTGGATGAGGGGATGGGTGGAAAAAAGCTGGGTTGTTTTTTTTTTTTTTTTATCTAGGGAAAGTGGAAGGAAAATGCCTGAAGAGGACTCAGAAAATTTACACTCCAGGAGCTTTCCCTGAAAAATACCATGCAGATGCATCTCTTGCTGCATAGCCACCATCTTCACCGCTCTGCAGAAAGTGCTGTTTCATGTGCAGCCTGTGTAGTTGATGATAAGGCAGGGGGTGGTGGAACAAAAGGCTGCCTTTCCCTTGGAAGCATTGGCTTTCAACAAGAACATCATTTTAAGTTTGTTGTGCCTTCTACACTGTTACACGTCAGCACTCCCAGACTCAGTCCCTCCAGTTTTCCTCTGCTCTGTCCAGGTCCTCTCTGAATCAAGAATGAATGCAAATTAGTGATTGTTTAGAGACTTCCTGTACCTGAAATTCATATATACACATATGTGTATAAAAAGAAAAAAAAAAAAAAAAAAGGATAAACTCTCTTTATTTACATAAATACATAAAAATATTGTAAGTCACAGAGGAAAATACCATAGAATACAATTTGGCAATGACTCAAATTCTTGAGACCACATTCAGATGACTGACCATATAGTGACTTCAGGAAAGTAGCTCTGAGCAGCCACACAGTTCTGGAAATAAATGTGTGTGGGTAATGCGTAGGAGCAGTGTGTGGTCCAAATGCTGCTCCAGGCTCCAGCCACATTCAGCCGTGTGAGCACACGTACCTGAAAGCAAAGTAATTACAAGCTCCATTAATAGCACAGGTAAAAATCAACGATATATAGACATGGAGGACAAAAGAAGCAAAGAAATTACACTTTCGAGACTGTAATATAAAATGAGTAATAGAAAATACACAGCCTGTTTAAAAAGTGCTTAACAATGGGGCTTAAAGTATGGTGGTTTGGGAGCTGAGATTTGGGAAAATGACTAGATGCTTAAGTAAGAATTTCCTCCCTTTTCTCTAACTGCAAGCTCCTTCCAAATTTATCCCTAGACACCTAAAAGCTACAATTAGCTTGGTCTTTTTAAAAAGGTAATGACAATTATTCAGTTTTATTATACAAGTTTAAGGATGTTTTCTTAAATTAGGGCAATTCAGAACAGTTGTTGAATAGCAAATATCCCAATCTCTACTTACTGGTAACAAAGAAAACAATTCTCAAGACAAGTTTTATAAGTATTGCTATGTCTCTCCCCCTATATGCTTGTTAGCTTGATGTCCTAATGAGCTGAACACCATCAAATGACAATTTGTGCCATTATTTGCTGGTTTGTGGGGTTGTTGTCTCAGACAATGAGCTCTCTGTACTGAAGATTTCATTTTCTTCCTATGTTGTGATTAAGTGATCAGTAATTTTCTCTTACAGTT